>NW_015090865.1:653680-744436 GCF_001431845.1 Calidris pugnax | reverse complement strand
TTTATGGCTCTAAAGATGTTCAAAAGTTTTTAGTGTCTGACTCGTCCGTGTAAATTCAGATTTTCAGATCTGAATTTCAGATGCAGACAATAAAAGCAAAATTTGTATTAAAAAAAAAAAAAAATCAGAGAATCCAGCCTGAAATACCCAAGTTTGCTTTTCTGGGCATCACCTTTCATCACATCCCCCCCCACAGTCACAGCAGGGGCCCTCGGTGTAAATACTGCAGGTGGAGCTGCTATTTTACCCACCCAAACCATCAGCAAAATTCCCGTATACGTTGGTGGGAATAGGTTAGGCCTTATCTCTCCTGTAAGGATATTGCATTGCAAAGGCAAATACTTCTAAAATACTGTACATAACACTCATCTCTCTGCAAGCTGATTAACTTATGGTCAGCATTGTAAAAGGTGAGAGATTACAAACACTGCATTAATTCACAGTACACCTTGTTTTGCATGATAGGAGCAACACGGGGAGTGATTTAACATACATAATGATAAGCAAGCCTATTATGTACGGGTAGATAAAGGATATAAGGCATTTCTTCCTCTTTCCACAACGCACAGCTATAAAAACACCAATGTGAACATTTTTCACTTTTGCTATATTTTTAAATATAAATATATGAATGTTTTCTCATTCTGCACAGCAGAATATTTTGTTTTGTTTTTAAATGCTTCTCCCCAGGTCCTGCTCCTTGGGTCTGTCGTGTTCCAGGATTTGCGTTTTATTGTATTAGCTAATTGCGCGTGCTTTTAAACACATGTTCTCTTGCTGATGTCATTCATTTAGGCTGTAACATTTCTGACATTTTTAGGTAGTCCCCCAGGTCTCATAGCCCTCTTAGCAGGGTCCTTTCAGTGAGGGGTGTTTGCTTTATGATTACTGACTGACATCTCAATAACTTGGAACACATTGAGCGGTGCATGTCTAGTGAGCAGCTTTTTTAAATGCACGGTCCACTTTGTCAAGTCATGTGCGAGCCATAATTTAGGCTAATAATTACCAGACATGAATGCTATGAAACATTGATGTCTACACTTTTTTCCCCCCTCTAAGTACTGAATTTTAATACATTCAGAAAAGGTTTTCCTAAGGCCAAGATAAGCCCCCCAAAAAGCTCATATGGAAGCACTTTAAAAGTGATAAATGATTTGGAATCTACACTGTCTACTGATGTACGTTTCAGGAAAGAAAATTAGAGCTAACAGGTGTTAGATAGGGAATGGTGAAGCATTTTAATAGAATTGTCAAAATGTTGGTCCCAGATGCTGACATTAATGCATGCAACAAGGAATGTAATGCTGCACTGCCATTAAATGATTATTTGTTTAAATTTCAAGTCGATGGCAGGAAATCCTAACTTTGTCCACTACTTCTCCGTACAGGCCATCCCTCCTGTGCTTTCCTCTATGATTTGCATCAAAGTGTAGTGGTTATATGGCTCACATCTGCATGCTTTAAATAATCCATGCCTGTCAAATTTCATTTTTTCCTCTCAGATCAGAACCATCATAACCCCTTCTCTGCCAGCCTTGAAGTCGCTACAAATATATTTGTACATTTGGGGGAAAATAATTTAAATACTGCGAGTTAAGGGACGATTAATCTTTGAACTATTTTCTTACTTCAAATGTATTTACAAAGTAATCTGCAGGTACTTGTAATTCATTATGTATTTGTAAGGTATTCTCCCTGTAATCACAAAGTAGTTACATGGTCATATGAATCCTGTAAATTATAATGATACTTGGGGGAAGGGGTATGAGGAGGGGAGCTCTGCTGCCGACGTTAAAAAGCTTTTCCAGAAATCTTTGGAATTCTCTTCAGTGAGGTAGCCTGAGAAGGCAGAAAAAGCACGTCCTTTAGAGATTACTAGAATTTCTGCCAACAAAAGAGATCCAATATCCATGTACAGTTCAGCCGGGTGAAGGGGGAGAGGGGAGTGCAGATAGTGACATATTTTTTTTTTTAATCTCTTGTTTTAACAGTAAATCATTAATTTAAAAGTTGCTGTTATTTTTCAGAGGAATTGCGGCGGTTTACAGACTGCTGAAAGCTCAGCATCCATTCATGCTTCAAAGACAAAAGGGAGATTTCTCTTCCTAATCTTTGCAGAAGCCTAAATGGGATGTAGCCTGTAGTCAGACCATCTCTGGCTGTAATCTTGTCAGAGCCCAGCACACATGCATCAGCGTGCTCACACACACACGGCCTTACAGTCACGGCATTAATAAAGCCATTTCTCCAGCACGGCTGAGAGCAAGCCAGCAAGCTGTGTGATTATTGCTATTTTCAAATGTTTGGGAGACAATAAGCAGATACGGAGAGAAGGGAACTGATTAGAGGTGAGCCCTACGGTGGGTCAGATCAGAAATGGGGCTGGAAGAGCTTTGGATACACAGTCACTGGGGGAAACCTCCTGTGCTGGAAGAGCAGGGTTGGCATCTTATCTCTCTGTAGAGCCCACGGTTAAAAGCCAGTGCCTTTTTGGAAGCTTTTCCTTACAGATGAGATATAAAACCAACGCCTGCCTAACAACTTACACGCATTAATGATCCCACGGTGCTTTCCAAAAGAGGAAAATATTAACCCAGGCACCACGATAATTTTCTGCTTGCTTATAACCACCATACAATTTAAATTCAATCTGGCATTACGTTATTTTTTTACTTCCTGACCCAAATTGATGTGTGTGTAGCTCTGAGCTGTTAAGCAGATGATCGCTTTCATTCCAGCAGTGGATCCATCTCTCTGGTGCCTTGGAAGAGATTTCTCAGCCTGTGTTTCAGCGAGTGTCTCCTGGAACACGTTCTGTAGGTCTGTATGTAAAACCATTGGCTGAACACGACACAGCATCCACAGGGCCATTTTTACTGTACACACACACCCTTAGTTTCTTTCCTATGGCTACGTCGTTGCCAGAGACTGCAGATGGAGAAAGGCTCTCAAATCCCTCTGTTGGTAAAAAGGCGAAAATGCTCCAGAAAGATTTTCTTCTCCTTTTCTGTCCACAGAAAGCCCACAGCTCCCTTAGACAGTGCCCAGCATATGTGCAACAGCAAAACGTGTTCCTCGGGGTGTCAGAGCCAGGAAATACACTCTCGTTTTACAACGAAGTGCTTGGGAGCTGAAGGCACAGGCACTCCTTTGGTTCCCATCCTCTCCGGATTTTCCTGGGAGACCCTTGGTGCTCTCGGAGCCAGATGCTGAAAATGGTTGGTGAAACAGAACAGACAGCTCCTTGGTGGCTACAAAAACATCGCCCCGGACTCACTGGAGGGGTGAGTGGGGCTCGGTGGTCAGGGATGGAGTGATGGGGATATTCTTGTGATGGCTGCTCCGGGGCAGCCACAAAAAAAGACACTGGAAGCTAAAGCTACTGGAAGAGCAGAATGTCTGAGTTGCTTTCTGCACCTCTTTCCATTGCGGTGCCGCCTGAGCATGTCATTGCCTTCCCTTGCTGCTAGGTAATCCCCAGTGCTTGAAAAGGCAGAAGTTCAGCCTGAGGAGGCCCCCTGAGGATGGGGGATTTGGTATACACAGATTTCAGGGCAAAGGCTGGAGAGCATTTAGTTACTAGTCAAGTAAAACTTGTGGCACACTTAAACCAGCCCTCCTTGCTGTCACCAAGCACCTGGCAGGGGGTTGCTGGTACAATTGCATGCAAACAGACCACTTACCAGCTCTGCACTTGTCCTTGCGATGTCCTGGTGTTGTCTAAAGGGCTGAACAATCCAGAAGGTATGCATGAGCCACTCCATGTATCTGCCAGGGCATGATGAAAGAGACATCTATTTGTTATGTCCTCATCCATGATTGCAATAGAGTCACTTCGATGGGGAGTTCCACTACAGACAAACAGCAAGAAGTATCTTGTCATCATTCCTTTGGAAAACAGCGTGGTCCTCCCCAGCCTGTGGTCCCAAGCAGGTATAGGAGTCTGCTTGCTGTCACACGATTGTGTGAAAAGAAATGAGCTCCAATTTCCATTTATGAGCTTTTACAATCAACGATATGGTGAAAGATTGTTTGATAACCGTGCTTGCAAATTTCTGTTTCTGACTGTCCTAACAAGCAGCCATGAGATCTTTTTAATTACACATACTTTACAATACAATGTTGGGTTTGTACATTTTATTTCAGTATCATTAGTGCAGGTGGCTGCTATCACTTTGGAAACTTTTTTTTTGTGGTATTTGCAGCCAATTATTTTTTCTGTGTTATTTTTTCTTCCCCTTTATCATGAAAGTGTAGCTCTTGGTATAATTCATGTTAACTAGAAATGAGCCCAGACAGAGATCAGATTTCAGATCCCTCAAGCCCATTGATGTGAAGTTCTATAATTGGCCCATTGTAGAGAAAAATTTGGAGTCTGTATCCTCTCTTGTCAAAGTCACTGGGGTGTCATTCAAATCCAGTATGAAAATTAACTCAAGTGGGGAGTATTTTCAGTGGCCTACTCACCTCTGCGTTCACAGTCCCCTTACCCAACCAAAACCTATTCCTACCTAAAAAATAAATTCTACGTAACGAGCAGTCAAATATCAAAGACCAGGCCATTTGGGCACCTTGTCTAAGAAACATCAGTCCAAGCTGAATTGGGTCGGAGAAGGATTACTAAAATGGTTCTCTGGTATGGAGCATGTCTTATGATAGAAGATGAAAATTTTCTTAGTTGCCCAGCTTTTGAAAGAATCAGGTTGAGTATATACAGCTGCTGTCTAAAGTACTGCAGAATAAGGTTGCCCAGAGAAGCTGTGGATGCCCCATCCCTGGAGGTGTTCAAGACCAGGCTGGATGGGGCTTTGAATAACCTGGTCTAGTGGAAAATGTCCCTGCCCATGGCAGGGGGATTGGAGCTAGGTGATCCTTAAGGTCCCTTCCAACCCGAACCATTCTATGATTCTATGATGCTATGAGCCATGAAACAATGTTTAAAGATTAAGAAATTAGTATAAAACTAGTCATGAATAAATAAGTGGAGGCTTAGAATTGGAAGGTACCTAGTTCTGAAAGGATCAAGGCTTTGTAGCAGTCTCCAAATTATTGGTTGAAAGAAACAATAATTTTCAACATTGAGCTTTAATGCACTGGGAGGCAATGAAACACTTGATCCCCCGTACACAGGATGTGCTTTCCTGTAGGGAGCAATTTACAAAGACTGTATATAAGAAAAAAATATGAAAGCAGAAAAATCATTTGATGAGTACCCTGAGGTCCTGTGTGACCAGCGCAGAGGCAGACATCTCAGTTTGCATGCTCTCCCCTGGGCTGGTGTGGAGCTCACGTTGTGATTTATTTCCCCATTCCTCCAGCAAGGCAGAATCCCCCCCTCAGCCCTCTCTGGTAGGGACAACTGTTTGGATGACAGTGAGAAAGCATCGTGTCTGGAAGAACCGTCTCGGTGGGACTGGTCAGGATAATCATGCCAGAGAACCACAAGATTATAGGGCTAAAAAAGAAGAGGAAGCCTTGTTTTCATTTCTGCTCTGCTCCAGAACCAATTCAAAACATTGGAAATTTTCCATAAACGTGAAGGGAGAGGGAGGAATGTGTACACAGAGAGTAGAAGACTCAAACATTTTGATTAGTTCATCACATTTGTTAGAATTTTGCCTTTTTTTTTTTTTTTTTTAATTTGAATGCATAATACGGAGTGGTTGAAATAAAATGTCTTTTAGAAAATCAAAATACTTCTGAGCCCAAAAGACTTTCTAGGAATGCTCCAATCTGATATTTCACAGCGGCTGTGTAAATCGCTTCTGTGAAGCTTTTGCATTTGAAGGAAATGGCCTACTGTGACAGAAAAATGTTACCTCAGACCCTCTCCCCCACCCAGCGTGCTCTACCAGGAGTGTGTTTCTACACAGGGTGGTCCTTGCCCTTGGGCACTGGTATCGGTGACACTGACTGGACCCCAATTACACCATACACCTCCCAGACTGTGCTGTACTGAGGAAACACAATTGTTTGATGCTCTCCCAAGCTGTACTGGGGACCATGTCAAATTTCCCTGGTGAAGTAAGAAAAAAATAAGGACAGGGAAAGACTACATCTACCCAGTCCATATTGCACCGACCATCCACTGAGCATCATCGTCCGGGTGAAAACTCCACATGTTCCCTCCACAATTAATCCTATAGCTCTGACATTCAGACTAAGGCTCGTAGGGAGAGCCATCAGCAGGACTAGGGGGAGGAGGAGGAGCAGCAGGAGCTAAGCTCCACTACCTCCAGTGGGAGTGGGGGGCACGCAGACCAGCTCCGTCTGGCTGGTAGCACCCCCATAGCCTGCTCCAGGCACCTTGCCTCTCCCTTAACAGGCAGCAACAGCATGAACTCGGGTTCAAAGGGCAGTTTTACCACCCATAACAGCCTTGGTAGTGAATTTCTAGTTAACCAGAGCCCACCTGATACAGTAACCTCCATAGCTGTTGATGGGGTCAACTGGGAACATTTCTGAGGGTTTGTCCTCCCCTGTGAACTGCTGAGGTGTGGGGGATTTATTCACAGGGAGAACTAAACGCTGTTGGATGAGTGAAAGAAAAGGTGATTAAGTGTGGTAAGACATCCTTCTGCAGACAGGCAGACCATCAGGGGAAACTCGGTGACCTCAGAGGCCATGAGAATATATCAGAAGTGTCTCTGCTTGTGTAGGAGAGGACACGGCCCTGGGGCAGACCTGCAGCTGATGCAAAAGGAGCTGGGGCAGTTTACATTGGCCGAGGAACACTCCCCTCATCCCCCTCGTGTAGCTCCAGCGCTGCTGCCTCAATAATCTTTCTCACAACAACTCTCTTTTCCACCAATATTGGAACCTGCCCTGACCCCGAGATCGTTCCTGCACCGGCAGCGTCACCTCCCTCCGCTCAGCCCAGGAACGTGCACACGAGCCCCACATAAAAGAAGTATTTCACCCAGACAATATTTCTTGCTTAAAGTCGTCGTTCTCCCCACAGCATTGCCACTTGCCCAGTATGCGAATGCTTTTCATTAAACGCAAATAACGTATTTTCTATCGACTCGAGCCTACGCTCTTTGTGCCATTCATCATTATGCATACCTAATATATTTTGCAAAGCCCCAGTTCTCCTGCTCGCTGCCTTTTGAGGCATTTCTGAAATCAAATAAAAATATTACACCCCTGTTTACTTTCAGACATGTATTTTTTTCAAAGCAAATGCATTCTGTGTTTTAAGTAAGATACCACCATGTATTTATGGGAGTTTAATAAGTTCTTCCATTAATAACATAGACAAACTAATTTACCAGAACGTGTCTGTTTTAAACTTTGGGAACAAAGAGTGGGAGTATGAAAATCAATCTTTCCTTTGTACTTGAGCCACTGACCCATTAAAGCTTTGAAGATCATTTCTTTAAGAAATTGTGAGGAGTTATTTAACTACAAACAGCAGCTACCTTCCCATTCCAGCTGCGTAATCAAGCGTAATAAATTAGAGGAAAAAAATAAAGGTTCACTCCATTTTTATTTTTTTTTTTATAACTGAAAATTCTTAATAGCAGTTTGACAAATCGGCCCAGAGCAGAAAGAACCCGGCATTCTTCCTGAGACTGCTGTTTAGCACAAGTTAAAACACTGCTTAAAAGGTATTTTTTTGCCTTTAATGATGGTTCAAAAATGTTCTTAGTTGCCCAGGCTTAATTATTTAACTCAAATTAATTGTAAAAGTTACCCATCACTGGAAAAAGTTACCAAACCTGTGAACTACAACATTGTTAATGGCTGCATGCATGAAAATGTACAGCAACTCCTTTTTCCTTGATAAATGAACTCCCGATGGGGTTAGTTATTGTTAGTTATTGTTAATAACTTTTTCACAGTTTAACTTTGATAATATGCCCGGTTATGTAAGAGTGGAAATTTAAAATAATCTTCATCTTAAACTGTTTAAGCAATCTACATGTTAAACAATTATAATGATGTTCTAGTGATCAGAAACTCAAATGGAAAAAGTCTATATGGGATCTCACTAAAACCTGTCTGTAAAAGTCTGAAAAATGACAACCTTTAAAAAAAAAAATCTAACATGTGGGTAGTGTAAAGATGATTTTTTAAAAATACATCTGTTGATTCAATGTTGACGGGCTCTGTTTATGATAAATACACATCCCTTTTCAAAGGCTTCAAATAACCCGAAATAGCTGGAAGCCGGCAGGAGCAGAGCACGGTGCGCAGTGTCAGAGGGTGGGAGGTTAACCCTGCAGCATTTCCCAATCCCAAAGCTGGAAGGACTACATGAAAGGGGTAAAAAGCAGATTTATATTTTTTTTTCTGCTTTTCTGCAGTGTTTTCAGTAAATCTACCAGGGCTGATACCTTTCCCAAACAAGGACATCAAAAGCCCCGTGCCCTGCTCACACTAGACCTGCAGGAAAGGCTGTGAGAGAAGAAGAGCTTAATAAATACTTTGCAATTTTATAACGTGGGACATACTGCAATTCACATTGTCAGAGATGGACACAGGAGGCTTTGGCATAAAATGTAAGTGCAATTTATACCTGGGAGCTCAGTCACTGTGCCAGGCACGGTCACTGCCCACACCATACCTGCACAGATACCTCACTGCTTATTCATCTGCACAAGATTATGGGCAGTTCAAGGCAAATTTGAAGTCATTTGCTGCCTTTTTTTGCCCTCAAAGTGCCCAAACATTAAAATTCAGTTAACGTATTGAGCAGCATTTTGCACTTCTATACTTCAGTCAGTTTTATTTCAATTGGAATTGCCACTTGATTTCTGGTTTTATATATATATATATTTCAGGACATTTCTATTTGCTCATCAAACAGGTCTGTTTATTGCTCTAAGAGATACTCAGTCCAGCTGCAACAGTTTGCAAGTCCTTATAAAGTTATTCTTTATAGAAGCATCCAAAAGGAATAGCCTGAGCAAGTGTTAGCACATCGTGTGGATCAAGGTCCAAGTTCCAAGGTCCAGTTCCTCGGGGATATTTAGAGAAGTATATTTTATTGATTGAAGGATTAAGTTGCTTTGAGAAGCTGAGCTGAAATCCTTAGCTTCACAGACTTCAGAGAAATGATGCCATTTATTACTGGTATGGGTCAAGTTCTTGCCTCCAGGGCCAGTTTTGACCAGCTCGGTCTTCCCTTTCTAGGTTGCTTTAAAACTGCCCCAATTATACAAACCTTTTCATTAAGGCCAACCACACCTGGAATTCTCATGAGAACAGCTTCTCCCAAAGCATTTCACTGATTTCTCCCACTGGAGCCAGTTGAACGTATCTGCTTGAATCTTATTAATTATTAATTTTTTACTGCTTTTGGCTAAACAAGTTTCTTGAACTTGGTAAAAGAATCTGGTCACATAATATTCAGACAACTGGTTGCCTGTGAACTCTTCACTTTCAACTATTTGCTAATCATTATTCATGATATATATATTAATCACCCCGGAGCATGTGTCCCTCCTGCAGGGAGTGAGCGCTGTCTTCGGCAGGAGTTGGGGGGAATTTGGTGGAATTCATCCTGCGAGTAAGGAAAGCTCCTGCAGACTGAACAACCCCACGGAGTGTCAGCTGTGAAGGATGTACACGAGAACCTGAGCACCAAAGGTCCCTCAGTGGCCATTGCATGCACTGAAGATGACACCAGGAGCGGGGAGAAAGGTGCCACACAAGGCGCGTTGCCTGACGAATGCTCTACAGCTTCTGCTTCTTGACCAAACCCCAGCTCGACATTCGATTCGAGTCTTTCTCACAGCAAAGAGCATACCCATGGCTTGATTTTCTTTTTAACACCAGCTTCTGCTTCTTGACCAAACCCCAGCTCACCATTCGATTTGAGTCTTTCTCACAGCAAAAGAGGCTTGATTCATGGCTTGATTTTCTTTTAACAGATAAGTAACAGCAAACAAAGACAAACACACTTTCAATATTCCAATAAAATAATAATTCCTTTTGAGTTAACGAACCTCGGGGATTTCCAGTGTTGGCAAAAACCAAGTGTGCTGATTACCAAACCCTTAGATACAGCTCATTCTAGTTCTTTCTATCTCAGAAATGTGCACAAATCTATATTTTATATCTATTGTGTTCTGGTTTCTCAAAGGGAAGAGAGAGGAGGGGGAAATCCCTGATGAAGAAATGTTATTTCGGTCAGATGCTGAAAATAGGGAAAGATTCATTAAATGAACTTCAGAACTTCAAAATTACACCTGAAGCCCTTTTTCCTTCCCTTAGTAGCAGAGATGAGAAAGTGCCAGGAGCAGCATAAAATAAGGTGGATAGGAGTTTCAAGAGCATTTAAGTCACCAAGGCTCATGCCTCCTGGACACACAGACCTGAATCCCTAAAATACTTCCAAATAAAGTCTGTGGTATAAATAGGGATAGGAGTTTCAAGAGCATTTAAGTCACCGAGGCTCATGCCTCCTGGACACACAGAATCCCTAAAATACTTCCGAATAAAGTCCGTGGTATAAATACCTTTGTTCTCCATGTTTCTGTTGTTGATAAATTAATCACATGTTAAAAAAATTACATTTAGAGCTCCTTTTTTTTCAATCCAATGTCATTTCTCTTAAAGTGTCCCTCTGATTTAGCTGGGATTCAGTTCACAACATCATTAGAACAACACGGTTTTGTGTCAATTGTTAATGTGCTACGAGGTCTGCCCTGGCAACTATGTCAACATATTCGTCACCAATGGAGATCATGAAATACAGGCAGCAATAGTGTTAAAAAACAAGCTTTTAGATCCATTTTACTTTGTTGCAACACTGCTTTGCAGATACTGAATTAGAGCCCATTTAAACCATTCAAGCATATAATCAAATTTCAGTAATGAGTTATTAATTAAGCAGGGGCATCCAATTCTGTGCTAACTGCCTCATAAACAATCGACAGGAGATTTGTGAATTTTGACTTCCTGACACTATTAAACAAATCAATATTAGGTTTCAGACACAGCAATTCAGACAGTTTTCCCTGTTATTTGGCAATCGTCTGCCTGGAATACTAATGAAAGAATTAAGAGCTGTAGATTTTGCATGTGTTCCATCAAAAAGATCCTTATCTGTGGGGAATTGGGGCCTGATTTGCATGGCAGAAGACTTTGCTTTTGTAGGTACAATTTTTCTCAATATGTCACTCATTAGTATTTATAAACTACAGAGCAGTGAAGCCTTCAGCCCCTATTCATAATGAACAGTCATATCCCTGCTGGAGATACAACTGAACAAAGCCGTTTATTTATTTATTTAGTGGTCCTTTTCCTTTATAGCTAACCTAACCTGCAGAAAACTTGCATCTAAGGAGATCTCCGAGCAACTTACATTTGATTTATTTTTCAGAAGGCAATTTATATATATATAGGTGTGTGTGTGCATCTATATATGTATGTGCATATGTACACAATTAGCTGATTACCAACTGGCTGTACAAGCAATACATTTATTTACATGCAGCAATTCAGCGCCTAACAATTAATCCTGAAAAATTTCATTATATTTCACAGATTTTTTAAATTTTTTTTTCTTTCTCTCTCCCTCCTCTCAGAATGAATTCAGGCCCCAGTTCAGCCAAGCTTTGGAGTTAAGCAGGGGCTTCGGTGTTTTGCTGAATGAGGGATTAGTGCTGTGAAAAGTGCTGGGTTAACAGGACGGCAGGATGAAGTCCGGAGAGCAAGTACAATAGTGATGCCTCCTCCACCGGCCGCCCTTTGCCGTTGTAACCCAGTTGAACTTCACCTAGGGATAAGTGAGCGTTTAGTTTTCATAATCACATAGTCTTTGGCCCCTTAATGAAGAAGACAGCAGGGGCTACCAGCACCTGTTGAGGTAGTGGCTTTTGTAAGGAGGATTATCTGTGCTGCTGAGACGGCACGTGTCTGATTCTCCGGGGTGTCCAGGATATGCTTTTCCCAGTGTTTTGGGTGGTTTTACTGGAAATTTCTGGCTGCTCTCTCCAGAACTGGCTGAAGCAAAACTATGACCCAAAGCCTTGCCCTAAAATTTCTCCTCCAGTTGTGTCTGTGATTGAATGCTTCACTCAAACTATGGTTTAGAGACTCTACAGGAGGTTGGTTTCTCATGTCAGTTTGCTATTTCCCAAGCTGTAAATGCATTTTTCCTTAGCTTCAGCATCTCCATCTCAGTCCCAGCTGCTAGAAAAATGCAGAAAGGTATATTAGGCTCAAAATGAAATTAATGTTTCTATTACATGCCCCTCAGTTTCTAACACAAAAACAGTCCCTTGCCAACAAAAATGCTGAATCTTGTTTGGTTAGCAAAATTTGTGCTGTATTTACATAAACAAGTATCCAACAATTTAAAGGATAAAAGCCTCACTAGCACAGAAATCAGTGTGAAAATAGGTCAGAGACCAAGGCTTTTAAAAACAACGTTGGCGAGGAAGGATAAAAGTACTGTAGAGTGATCAGTTCCAAAGTGGGTCAGGATTTTGTCTGCAGGAACAAGTCTCTGGCATTATTTCTCCTGAAGGGTACTAATGTGCAAGCTCTACCCCAGGACTCCCTTGGTCTGCACACAGGGGAAAAAACATCGTCTCTGCCCCAAATAGCTCCTAGTCAAAAAGTACAAGTAAATGACAATGGATGCACATGGTGGGAGATGTTGTCAGAGGACGATACAAGGAAATTAAGCTGCTACAAAATGGCAGAGGGAATGTGGAACTGAATGCGTCTTAGGTCTGAGGTTTGTTTTATTTAGCTTTTCTATCAGCCTTTCTCTCCCTTTATTTCCTTCTCTCTAGGATCTTAAGACATCTAACTCATTAAAAATCTTCTTTTTAATTATCTGCCAGGAAAAAAAAATTAGCATAATTAAGGACATTTAAATTTAGATTAACAACCAACCTAATACATGGCAATACTCTGCTTTCCAAGAAGAGATCATTTCTTTTAAATGGCCGTAGACTACCCAAAGATTTCATTTTGGTTTCTGTCTAGATTTCTGTTCAATATAACACCAAGAACATGTGTCACTGCCTTGAACATTTTTTTTGTTGCGTTCAGCCCCTTTTTAATATACTTGCCTAAACACTGTTCCCCGTGCTGGAACCTGGTTTTAAAACTACGAATTCAGCATAAAATGAAAGGAGGTCTAAGGTTTGTGAATCTGGTGACTGTGATTTTCCCTTAAATATTAACCTTTAAATCTACGAAATACATTCAGTTTCCAAAATTGCTTTAAAAGTAAGTTCAGGCATGACAGTCTGCCTTTTGTGGTGTTTACACTTTGGGGGACAGCAAGATAGTTTGGTTTGCCTTTTTTTTTTTCCCCTGTTACAGGCATGAGAAGGAACCTTTACACTTTGGGGGACAGCAAGATAGTTTGGGTTTCCTTTCTTTCTTCCCCTGTTACGGGCATGAGAAGGAACCCGGGCAGGTGGAGCTCCAAATTTCATCTGAGACATGATCAGAGACCTCCACCTGCTCGTGTCCTCTCCTCACTGCAGTGGTTAGTGGTGAGTGGTGACTCCCCATAAAATTCAAAAGGGGTAGCATCCTGCCTAATGCCTGCAAGAATAGAGTCTCACTCACCTAAGATTAAGGAGCTGGGGGGGTCACCCCCTTAACAAAGGACACTGAATCCCTCTGCCACTGGTGGGAGCGTGGGCTTCAAAGGCTCCCTCTATCATTAGTGCTGAAATGACTGGGTTTCAGGTGTTTAACTGCAGGCAGTCCGAGTACCTCAAAATGCTATTGAACATACAGAATAAATAAGGCTGGCATAAATAAGATAGGAAAACATGTTTTCTTTCTCAATTTAAGACCAAAGAAGTATGTTCTCAGTTTGGCTTACACACAAAAATTTCCCAAGCTCTGTGTGTTCTCATCTTGCCTCTCTTTCAGTGATCCCTTGGGAGTTTTCAAGTCACTAGTCAGTTGAAGCTCTCCTGTCAATAGAGTAGAAGTGACATGGAAAGTATGTCTGGAGGGGTCCAGAGGATGCTGACTGTAGGGCAGGATGCAGACCGGCCTGAACACCAAGATTGTGCTTGATGGAGGAATGTGCTGTGTAGAAGCTGTGTAGAAGATGCCAAGAAAAATCATGGGACAAGCACCACCAGGAACTGGCTGGGGGTTCTTGTGCTGCATTTGCATCCAGTAAAATACATGTGTTCTGCTATGACATGCTTCTGCAAGTGGCAAGTGCTAAATGCCCCAAAAACCCAGTAAGCCCTTTCGTCCAGAGCGGGTCAGACCTTCTGTACATCTTGCGTGTATCTGATCTGCACCCATTCAGCAAGGTCTGGAATTTCTAAGTGTCCAGGAACCCTCAGGGAACACAATTCTGCAAGCAGCAGAGCCAGAACACCCTCAGCACTGCCCCGGTAAATCCCCACTCTGCTGCCCGTGCCCCACGCCGGGAAAGGCAGCTGGACCTTCCCCACAGATGCTCCACAATAGACAGGGCTGAGCTCAGCCCACGGCCACAAATCTTAGAGGAAACCAGGTTTCATCAGCTCTGCTGCTCACAGAGCTGCTTTGCTCTTAAGGTGAGAATATCCTTTCAGCGTGGAAAAATATGAAGCCTGAATAAATTAAAAACGGGAGCTATGTTACACGTTACTGTCATTTAATTAACATCTCATAATGTGTTGCTTAAGGAATCAAGGCTCTATCAGGATGAAGCCTATAAGCATTTTCCCCGTTTAATCAAAAATGTAGATCACATCACATGTTATTTCTTTAAAAAAAAATTACACACTTATTTAAAAAGCTATGATTAAATTTTATATTGAGCCATTTCTCTGAATTAATTCTTCTCCTAAAAATTCAGTGTCAAAGAGGAACATGGAAATTAGTGTAAAAATTTGGAAATCTACAAGGATAGATGGATGGGTTCATTTGACTTTATTAATTTCATTCATTGTACACTGATAATGGCTAGACAGTATTTATCTCTGTAACACTGTATATGTGCATAATCTAACGCTGTATTTTGGGCTAGCCACCTCCTGTTTAGACAACCTGACAATCCCTAATGTAAGAAGCTCTTTTTTAGGTTTGCTGTCTTCTTGTGTTTTTTAGCTTTGGTGGCTTTGGACTATTTGAACTGAAACTGTGTGTGCTATGTGCATGTTTCTAGATAATAACCTATTCTTTCAGCCACCATCTTTTAGATCAGAGGGAGAGCAAGGATGCTCTTGTACGGTTTGGAGCAGTCCTTCCCTGGACTCTGACGGTGGAGAGCCTCTTCCAACAAGCTGCCTGAGACTTCCCCTTGTAGCTCTGGGCAGGTCCCTCAAATCTATCCATCCTCTGACCACTGCCTGTGATTTAGGAATATTGATGTTTGCCCATCTGGGGCGAATCTTGCACAGATGTTTTCATGCATGTCTGATATGGACTTTCAAAAAAAAGAGACTAACAGGCATTTCTCTGGCAGATATTCTCATCTTAACTGATGCATGTAATGACATTGATATGATTGTCTCTTTGTGAATACAATTAAGGAAAACTACCTTTCCATATTTCAGCACAGTTATTTTACTCCAGAAGTTGCTCTTCAGTAGCTGCCACCTCAGTGTCTTTGGTAGGACATCTTGGAGTCCATCAACTGACTACCAAGGCAACTGCTGGCCTATACTCTTGTCGTGAGTCCAGCCAACACCCATGTGTGCAGTTCACAACACAGTTCTGGAGACATCCCACTGAGCAGGACCAGCAGGTTTCTCTGAAGGTTCAGCAGAGCTCTAGGAACTCAGCAGAATTACTGCTGGTCAGAAACTAAACACAAACAATTCTGAGCTTGAACGTCAGAAAAACAAAAGGAAGTCTGAGGTTCTCCTCCAAGACCCTCATACCTTCTACATTTGTCTTCATTTTCCTTGTTATTATTATGAGGGGTGAAATGTATAGCTCTGTGCAGCTTCATCTCTGCTTACCCTGATCACTGAGTGGATGTCAGTGCAATCAAGCACCACACAATCAAGAAGTAGCCTCAGCCATAACTGGCTGGTTTGTGCAGCAGCAGCCCAAGTCCAGGCAGAATTTGTCCTAACTGCTTACATCTGTTTCACAGGCTCACTCTGAAGGTTTTCTGATGTATTCCTCCCCTTCTGACTTTCTCTCCTTCGTGGTTTTAAGACTTTCTGCATCATATAAAATATTTAGTTTTAATGAGCAGGACTGTTAAAATCTATTTCAGAAAACAAAAGATTAAGTGGAAAGATTTGTAATATGGCCTCTAGAGTAGTCACATTCTGGATTTGTATAATCTCCTTTTGAACTTTGCACCTATGCTGGGCCATAGGACCTCTTTTGTTCAATACTTTTTTCCCTGTGTTCTGCAAATTCTGCTCATAAAATGTCTTTGAAAACCAGAGAGAGAAAGAGAGAAATTCTAGAAACAGTCAGATATCTCAAGACGATAGTCTTAAAATTTAAGCTGTTCTATATCTCCCGGTAACTGATTCTTTGGTTTAAGCCTCAGACTTCGGTTACAGAGTTATGCTTGTTATAATATTATTTACATAGCAATACAAATGTGGGCAAGGTTTTGCAGATGACTAAAAAAAAAAAATCCTTCGGGAGGAGGTGGTTTAAATATAAGCAAAAAAGCAATATAAATTCCACCTTTCTATAGCTAATGACAGTTTTTAAATGAATACCTCATTTGCAAAAAGGATGATGGTAAACCACACTAGCTATTGAATTTTGTTGATAGCATTCTTCTTGGCTAATAAACATACGTCTCATACTGGAGGAGTGTGCACATGCATTAAAATGTTGGGAATATTCCGGCTTACCCAGTTCTGACACAGCATTCGACTCGCTAGGAATGTTATGCTTTGCATGAGAAAGGCGCATCTTTTGTGGAGCTTCAGATATTGCCTTGTTTTAACAACATTTGCAGAAACAAACCATGATAACGATCACGCCTTATTGTGCATGAATAACTGCACTTTTCACGCTTTCATGGGAGTCTGGGGAAGGAAGAGGACGATCACAGCTGAATGAGAGAGGCACCCGCCCATGTGTTCAGCAGGAATTATGAGCATCAGCCACATGGCTTACGTGTTCTCAGCAGGACCCAGGTAAAACAGAGACAACAAAGTCCAAAATAGTGATTTGAAAGACGGCTTATCCAGCGCCTGCCTGGTCCTAGAAGTAACCAAACTCTCTGCCTCATCCCGATGAAATTAATTTTGCACATCCTTCTACACGGTTCCACCCTGGAAGCCCCATCTCAGGCAACAGCGGGACAGAGAGAGGACTTTTGGGGCTGGTTGGCTGTTAATTCCCACACAATGGGGACCATATTGAACTGCACTTACCCATGCAGCCATTGCCTAACCTCTGTTTATGCCATTCCAAAAAAAAAAAATAAAGGTCCTTTCACTTCTGGTAGTCTGTTGGAGAATTGAGACCTATTAGGCTATGGTAATATAGCTGGTGTTATGCCTCAAGATAGGAATTTGGGAGGAGATTTTCAAAGGCAGAGGGGAGTTAGCCTCCCAGTAGCATTTAACTTTTCATAGGATATGAGGGCTAGCTTCTAACACGCCTTGGAATAGCATCCTCTTTGGTATTGTTTATTTGACTCATGCTCCTTTGAGGAAGAAAGAAAACAATTCTGATCATTTAGAAAAACATCATTCTAAATGGATTCTGAAGTTTTGCTAAGCATCAAACTTTAATAGAAAAATCATATTACTTTACAATATTTCTCGAGACTATATCAATTCCAGACTCCTTGCCATTGTGCCATAGCTCTGGAAAACAATTCACAAATGTTAAAATAATCTAACAGAAATAAGTGAAGTAAAGATGAAAAAGAGTCGTGTTGGGCTGAGGGGGACAGTTCTGCCATGGTTCCCGTCTCCTGCTTGCTTTCCTACATGGCTCACGATTAGCATTGGCTGTGTGTTTTGTTAGTATTTTCAGCACAGTAGTAGAGTGAGCATTAATTGGGCTAATTATTGTGAGCTATAATTTAACTCAGTAATCAAACTCATAAACCAAGCATTATCGAATTTATAAACTCAGCATGCTCAAGTGTCCTTAGCGATAATGAACTTGCTGAGTCAGGTTATTCCCTTGCAATTGTTGAAAATGTCAGAAATAGATATGGACTGTCTTACATTTAGTATTTTTCACTACTGTATTACATGGACATGAAAAATTGGCAATACTTGAGAAAAGAATCCTCAATGTGCTTAATTTTTTTAAGCATAAAGCAGAAGACATTTCATTTTTTGTTTGCTTGTTTTAACTCTGCAAGATGGGGTTGTTTTAATTTTTACTCCAATGGCAGTGAAACCTTTCATGGCTTTGCGTACCTCAGTCCCTTCTTCATAATCGTCTTTGGGTAAGACAAAAAGGTATCCAGTATCTACAAAACTCCATTTCTACAGATTCAGAAAATTTTGGCCTCTTTACATAGGTCAAATGTTGTGCCAACAGAAGCAGGGCTGACTTCCTAACATTGTTGTATTAACATACCTCAATTTTAGCCTGGGGGAGAGGGAAATGATGTTGTTTGGAATGAGATGGTAATTTACTTTCCATGCTTTCTCAGTCCTAAGGCATCTTTTCAGGATGAGACAGCCAGCTGTGTAAATTGAAATTGGTGAACAATTGTCCACTGGAGGCTCTAACATCTGAAAAGCAGAGTTATACGCTCTTCTCTGCCCATGTAGAATATGGTGTTTTCATTTTACAGGGATAAGGGATTTACTGTTAAATTAATGGACATTTCAAACTGCAGTGGCAACACATGTTACCGCCTGCATTACTGGGAAATAACTTGCATCTGTGCAAGTTATCACTTGGAAAGAAAAGCTTCCGGTTACTGTGCGATGGCATGGGGAAATAGCACTTTCTACCCCTGTGCCAGGGGAAATGAGGTCACAGGCTCTCGCCGCACGCCTTGCAAGTGGATATCTCATGTACAAGTTCGGACAGGCATTAAATTGGTTATGCTTCAACTTCTGATTTTTGTTTTCATTAACATCTGCACTCTTACGTGGCCTGGAGCGTTTTTGTCCTTTTTATAGCCTCCCTCGGTAAAGCCGTGGAAAGCTGATCTCAAATTCACATTAATGGCCTTGGATTTTCAGGTCATTCCTTACAGCAAAGACTCCGTTCTGCTGCTTTTCTCATGGCCTGACACCTACACCCCAGTGGATATCCTCGCCTTCACAGGCTATCTTCACATACATGTGGTTAATTGTGGTTGGCTAAGTCATGAGATCAGTCTCCAAGCAACTTAGAACTAAGTGCTTCTTGACCAAAAGGTTCGGAAAGCCACCAAACTGCAAGCCACAAGGCTCTGTGGATTAATGGGAATTTACCCTACATACCACAAAAAGCTGAAGCCTGCATAGAGTCTTCAAGGTTTACGTGTGATCTTACACTCTGATCCCTGAGCTTATTCCCTGTCTTCCTGAGCTGAGAACAGGATAAATAACGGGTCTTGTTCTTCTGCAGCAGGACAGCGTAATTTGCAGAGAGTAATCATACTGGTCATATATATGTATTTATAACTAAGGCGAAGTTTAAAAAAAAAAAAAAAAGCCTTGCTTCAAGTGTTCAAGTGTGTTAACCTGCCTGGCAGGACAACCTGGTAGAAATCCCAGTGGTGCTACCACCAGTGCAGCTGTATAATTGCAAGTTGTTGGTACAAGGACAAGTGTGTATCAAATGTAGATTAAGACCAAGGGAAAACAACTGTGAGGCCAAATAACTCAGGCTTTTCCTCTTCCCCTTCAGAGAAGTGGCAGTGCCTTCTTTTCTGCATGTAGCAAAGCCATGGGGTACATTCCTGCAAGCCAGGCTAGGAGGAACTTGCCCTGAGAAGAGAGAAATTTTGCTATGAACCAAGATTTCCTATAAAAGGATTTCTTTTAAAGTACACTGATATCACTGAAGCAATTCAGAACTTCTGCACCAGCTCAGGGTAAGCAAACACTGCTCTAGAACCATGTTGGCTACAAGTCATTTTAACTTGTGGGTTTTTTTCCCTCTTCTTTCTTTTTGTGTCTTTCTGGGTTTAAGAAAAGACTGTGTGGTAACACTGATACCTTGTCATTTAGATGACAGGCTGTCTTTTTCTACTTAGACATGGTAGTAGGTCATTCTGAGGAGTAAAAGATAGGTTATGTCCCTAAAACCTGGCAAAGCACTGAAAAATAGTACCCATACATTGGAAAATTCTTCTAAGTATCACTGAAAATGACAAATCCTAATTTTCTCAGGCCTAATCCTGTGGTATATTTTGTACACATAATCGCCAAGGTCAAAGGAAGATAAAAGACCTGGAAAATACTCTAAGTCTGTCGCATACATCATTGTTTATTCGTTCTTTAATAAAGGAGTTTCAAGAAGCAAAAACATATCATTATTACTTAACTGATGCTCCCATAATAACTGCTTTTGATTTAGGAGATAAAATTAAATTAGCAGATAAGCTCTTTTTATTTCTGCTCAGCCATTAGCTTATTCAAATTGGGTGTAACTTGTCCCTTTAAAAGGCACAGTAACAAAAACAAACTGGAAGGCAGTCACTTATTAATCTGTGTTTTTGTCTAGCTATCTGGAAACTCTACTTTGCCGTCATTATTTAAAGCTCATAAACAAGACACTCTCAGTGATTCTTGAGACTGGAATTCATGGGAATTGTCTAAACAAAACGTATTCACTCCTCTTATGTGTAACCAACCAAATGCATAAATGTTGTTGTCTTTTTATTCTTTACAGATGGTTTGTATCTCCAGAGATTTATAGAAGAATTCATAAATTGGCATCACTGGTATGTAAGAAATGTGAAGCAGCCTCTGCTCCCATTGTTCCCTGACTGTGAACCTGCCACCGGCTGAAAGGGTTTGCTTAAAATATCAAACTCGCAGCACAGCTCCGGTGTGACTACAAATCTGACCCTCCCTTCTTCTGGGGACTCCTCAGAACTAAATATACAGCTCGATAAGTACGAATTGTCATCTCTTTCGGTCATCTATTTCTAGATCCTTTCATTCCCCTGCCCTGGCACTGCAGCCTGAGTAGACAGGAGATATTGATTAAGCAACTCAAAGGAAATGATTGTAACCAAATGCTCTGCTGAGTGAACCTTCCAAGAGCTCCAAACTCATAAGTGAGCTGGTGCACTTGTCGTCAGGAGCAGCATATTCGCCCGACAGCGACCTGTCAAATTGACTTGTTAGCATGGCTGATGGTACTCCTGCATTTTTGCTGCTGGAGAAGAGCAGGGACCATCACATATGCTTTGGAATATCTTATGAGGAGCATCAGGAAAAAAAAAGAGAAAAGAAAAAAAAAAACAAAAAAACAAAAAACAAATGTTATTCGTACTTTCGCCGAAGATTTGTGGAAAGGCCGGGAATTGAATCCAGATTGCCTGATTGCTTATGCAGGGCCTTATGCACAAGACCAGCCCCCCTTTTGAAGCTTGACGTTCTGGTCTTTCTCTATTTGACAGTCCTTTCCCTTGTTCTCATTTGTCTTTCGGATACGCAGAGTCGCTCATGCGAACATTGCTAAAATCACAGCGCATGAGATTTTGCCAGATATTATTTTTTTAAGCCTGTGTTGCATATATGTCATATCACACAGGTACCATGTAGATACGGGCTCTGCTTTAGGAGCAGATTAATATGAGACTGCCCATAGGAAACTCGCACGTGCAACAAGAATGTATCCAAGAAAGACCAAAGAAAGCTGGCTCTGAGAAATTCCCAAAACATGTATTATACACCACTGTGGTAGCGTAGTGCTTTCCCAGCAGAATTAATAACTACATCTTTCCTACATTTTCTCCTCCTTGAACAGATGCAGCAGCAACTGGAGAAAGGGAGGTAAACTCAGGCTTTGTTTGGAAGAATTAGAGGGAGATTCAGTACTGTGCCAACCTTTTATAATAAAAATATCTTCTGAAAGAAGGAAGTCTGAAATATTTTCAAAAAATGTTTAAAATTTGGATTTATCTGATTTTTTTAATAAATTTGCCCAATAAATTTAGCCTCTTAGAAAGCACTGTTCCCAGATCTCAGGTGCTTCGTGACTTTTTTTCCCTCCAAAGGGATATACTTGTCAAAATGCTTGCTAGATATGCATTCTCCTTACACTCTACCTGATTGTGGGATGATTTCCTAAGATCTTAAGAGATTAGGACCACAACCTAAAACTGGAATCTACTGGCAGTGACCTTGTGAAGGGACATAGGGATCGTAGCCTGGAGCAGGATGAATACCCATTTAGGGCACACCCAAAGACCAAAATCCAGCCTGGATGCAACAAATACCAGGATTTCTGTGGCCAGGTAGATGGGACATTATTTTCTTCTACTCTAATGGTGAAACAGCACTCGCCTTGGGAAATGAAGATATCTGGTTATCCAAGTTCAGAGGGAAGTCAAGACAGGTCCAAAGACTTTACTTGGATATTGCCTTTGTGCCAAAGGAGGCAGAAACATCCCTTCAGACATTTTCCCCATTTTGCTCAGCACTACTGGGGCTTAAAGACTTTTTTTTTTTTTTTTCAGAACTCACCAATTCCCCATAGGAACTCTGATCTTTTAGTTATGGAAACACTTGCAACAGCCAGGAATCCACTTTAATTGAGCATCTCCAAGAATTAAGAGGAATCTGAGCAGCTGTAAGGGAGTCCATGGGACCAGGAAAGAGCCAAATCCCAGTTTCATCTATAAGATTCCAGGGAGCGGGGATGTAGCTTGATTTACAGGGAGGCGCAAACTCTTCGTAGGAGAATGCAGAAGGAAGAGCCTCGGGGGAATCTTTGATGAGAGAAAACAATCTAGACATAAATAAAGACTTCAACGGATTTGTCCCTTCATTATTTTGGAGCCTGATCCAAAGCTCCGTTAAGTCAATAGAAGAACTCCAGCTGGGGTTTAGGTGAAGAACTGAGGGTGCAATTTGCACACAACTCATGTCACTGGGGAACATTTCTGTATTGAAGGGAAATACGCTTGTTAAAACACTGAGCTGACACTGAGAAGCATTCAGCTATTACAGGATATTTTTTCATTGAGTTACTTGTTGCTGTCCAATAAAATAAAATATAGGAAACCCTTTAGTGTTTCATCAAATTCTTGCTCATTTCAAAGAGTACCAATATTTCTGTGTCTGGCTCACATATTAAAAAGTGCCTGCATATTAAGTTTCATTTTTTTTTGTCATAGGCTTAGCTTCAGATCTTTCTATGACTTTTACTAGAGGCTATTTTTGAAGGATTCAAGTCTGTTTTGCCAGTATAACCTTCAATTTCTAATGAGTGTTATTTCAAAAGAGACTTCTCCATTGGTAGGTAACAGAAAATAAAGTTACCTTGAAATTTAATAAGTCTTATTTACTCTGTATCTACTAAGGAATCCCATCATACATACTGCTTTCTAAAATGCTAGAGGTTATGATCTCTTCCTATTCGGCATCCAGAAGTCAAAGAAACATTTAATTATTTTACTTGGGGGAATCTTAGACTCCTCTTTTTCTGCCTTTTGATTTTTCCTTTGTACAGCCAGGTAACATTGTTACTATCACTAATTTTAAGAAAGTTTTTAAAAGGTACAGTATTTTTTCTTCCATGTCAGGCAAACATTCTCTTTCCAATATTGTGATGATACAATCATATTTTAATCACAACATACAGATGTTTCATTCCCTCTTCAATTCCCATTTCTTTAAGGCCCCATACAAACCCAGTTACAATTATTGCAAAGGCTTTCCTTGGACATTAACAGATTTTAGATAAGGAATAAAGCAAGCCATAAATTCACATACTTATACATTGTGTGTGTATGTGGTCTATATAAATCACTTATAAACATTATTAGGTTTCTTGGTAAACGTACGCTGCTATAATGATTTGTTCATTTTAAGAGTATATGTATATATGCTCTGATAGACCATTGACACCAATAGGCTACTTTAAATCAATAGCAGATATAAATCTGTATCTGTAGTTCCAGTGGCCCTAACACATTGCTATCATGCGTGCTGGGGGCTTTTGTTAAATTATATTATAACAGACCTTCTGGGTTGTATTTTTTACATTCAAATATGTTATAATAATTGTCCTGCAATACCTGGGAGACAACTGAAATGAAATGAGCACATGGAGAACTGTGGCATGAAATATTTCTCCCCTTGAACTGCAGGGATCCTTTTAGTGCTGTTTTACAGTTAATAAATACATAAGCAGCTTTGTCAGTTTAAGGAACCTTTATATTTTTTAAATTATGCAAATTGGGTATCTTTGGGGATGTTTTGAAAATGTGTTTGAAGAACTAATTAAAAGGTTGCTACAAACAATAATAACTGGTATTTGCCAAATTATTTTTCATTCATTAATGCAACTTGAACCATCTCTATTTGCTTAAAAATAGGAAAAAAATGTGCTTCAGCCCAAAGTTTCTTCCTCCCCTTTGCATCACTAGTTAGATATTAAATATATTGCACACATAAAAATGTAAACATCAACACACCGAACATTTCTCTTTTAATTATTTTAAATTTTGCTATTAATACTTTACTTTTCCTCACTCTGTGTGTGTGAGTATATGTGTATGAGTGCATGCGTGTGTCTCTGATCTGGCTTATACACTGTACTAAATTGTTCAGTAAATACACTGCAGCAGGATAAGGTCTAACTGGAAGAAAATTGTTGTGAGTTACAGGAAATTAAAAAATTCCTGCAATACCAACCCACTACTCAAAGTCAATCTGTGGTATCCCACAATCCACTCGGCTCTGAAGTCAAGCCAGAATGATTTTTGAAGAGTAATTTCAAGCCTTATAAAGGGTCACATCATGTATTAAAGCCATATTTGCTTCTGTGTTTTGTAAATTTTGAACTCATTACTAAACCTTTGTCTCTTATACTGTACGTCTGGCTCTGAACTCTCCTTCATCAATCTGATCCTTAAAACTCCAACAAAAAAACATGCAACACATTTTGCATGTGAAAAAGTGGTAAAACATAAATAGTTACAATCTCAACGTGCCAGCATTTAAGGAAGGCTCTGAGAAGCTTATATATAGCTTATATTTTTTTAATTTTTTTTTTGCTTTAGACAGGAAAATCTTGAGCAAGAGATTGCCCAAAACTGATATTTTCTGACCACCTTTGGGAAGTGCTGAGTGCCCTCAACTCCCGTTGACTTCACAAGAGATTAAGAGAGCTCAGCACCTCCCAGTATCAGTCCCACAGATATATATCTATATCTATTCACGTGCACATACATATATAATGAACTGCTAACAAATAGTGGATCATCTACTCTTTTCCTTGGCCAAATTCTTTGTGAAAGGATCAGACCCAAGGTTAGAGGTAAAACCATATGCAATTTACAATAAGCAAAACGTGTCTATAAACAAAATACAATTGGAAATCTGGGAATCATTTATATAGAGAGTGCTGGCAAAGTGCAGGCATATGTGTACAAAACAGTGCAGCACCTCTACAGATTTCAACAGTTCCATTTCTGAAGTTGCTAAACTAAGCCTTTATCGTAACTTGGGACTGAGAAACAACAACACACTGTAACTTAAAGACAAGGGTTTTATCCCCGCAACACATTCAGAACTGGGGTGGGACAGCCCATCTTAAAACCCAGCAAATCTGTGTGTACAGCTTGGGCTTTGATTCTTCTAAGCTCTGTTCTCCTTCAGGGTACTGCCATTGGTCTGCTCTCACTCAAAGGTACCCACAGTATTTCATGATGTGCCCACATCACATATTTACACCTAAATTCCTCCTGTCTTCCCTGAATACTTTCTCTTTTTTTCATTATAATAGTCCTGGAGTGAATCCACTTGAAGAATCTGGAACAATCTAAACAGGCATTCAAGGAAGATATCCAGGAAAGTTTGCAAAATTAGGATGAGCTGCAGCTTGGGCAGGGACTGCAGCCCATGGCAGCACGCAAGGTGGACCACATGGGAAAACACCCCATCATGTGGCTTTTCCTCTCTCTGTCACATGGATGGCCCAGCCAGGTCTGGCTTGGTTGTGATGCAAGGAGAAGGACATGTTTGAGCCCTGCTTTCTGCCCCGTGGAGCACATTGATATGGTCAGAGTAGCCAGCAGAGGAATATCCAGTCCTGGTCTGGAAGTCGTGTAGACTTTCTTGAGATGCTAGGATGTGCTAGGATAGCTACACAGACACCAGGCTGGATCTGGATGCAGCTCTGAGCTCTACTGAAGCTCCAGCATGGCTGTGTGCATCGGGCAAGTAGGTATACCCATGTGTTCCCTACATGGGTATTACTCTAGTACTAGTCTTAATACTAGTTTTAGGCACTTGCCTTGGTTCCAGAGAGCAGTGAGTTATTTAAACACCACAGTTTCTAATACTGCCAAGCTCTGGCTCTACAGTCAACGGAAAGAAGCCTTGATGCTTATTTTAGCAACTTGAGGAGGAAACTAAAATACAACCTTAGTTTCTCACCTGTAAACTGGGACAATAGTACTCGTTAGAGCAATTAGTACTCTAGAGGCATGGAGAGGAGAAATATTTTGAGAAAGATTATGGGATTATCTCACTCTATTATGATGCAGCATGTTTTTGTGGCAGGAATCAACAGAACTGAGACTAAACCAGAACTGGACCGAACTAAGGGATTATGGAGGCTGCAGATGAAGTCTGCTGTGACTTGTGAGATACTAAATCTGTTCTCAGAAAAATGAGACACAAAATCTTGTGTCTGATAATACAAGGCAGGTGGGGGATGTATGTGATCTCCATGAATGACTGGCCATCTGAGGTGGGAAATGGTAAAATGTTAACATTTTTTTACTGTTTAAGAAAGTCACAAGAAAGTGAATACAAGGCATTAGACATGAAGGAACAACTGCAGAAAAATTTATATTTAATATATTTCAGTGAACATCAGAACAGTGATATGACATTTGGTCAAATATGTGGGTGGAAAAAAACTCTAGAAGTGAAAGCTTATTTTATTTTTATTGAAAGAGAATTATATTGTGTAGAAAATAACATGTTGGTGGATTAATACATAAAGGACTTAAACCTATTAATTGTTGATGTATTTTTCTTAACATATCCTCAAAGAATATCACATACTATCCATCTCTACCTGCACTTATCAGAATAGTTTTGCTTCTAAAGGAACACAGAATCTTCTGAGTCCCAATAAGATACAGGGTAGATGACATAAAACTGTTAACACAAACCCACCCATGCCATGATTATACATGTGGTTGTTATAAAACGATGTTGATAAATTTCTCTAAAACTGTACAACTCACATTTGGGGGTTTGATTTGAGGTAATGTGCATCAGAAGCACAAAACAAAGGAAGAGGCATGCTTGGAGGTTCTGTGTGTCTAATTTAGAAATGTATTCAGCCGAAGGACGGCTCCTTGGAGGCTGATAGAGAAAGGTTCTGCAAATTTCCTCTGCAGGAGCATATACATATGTCGGGAAAGGCATCGCTCCAGTATGATCATTACAGCTCCTTGAGCACTCCATGTTAATTTGACAGCAGTCCAGGTGACTCCACCCACACACGGGAATCAGGTTCTTTACAGGAACTTTAAAATCTTGGTTTTAGCAGACACAGAATGCCAGTGAAGTTCCTTCTTTCAGAAATCAAATGGCTGGGAAGATTCTAAAGATGTCTTGGAGAAGCAACTGTACAGTCAGTTTGGATTAAAAATCAGACCTTCAGCCTGTTATACACAGGAAAATGAGGGTCTTCAAATCTTCCACAAATTACACATTTCTTCCTGTACACAGCCCGTTCTCCCTCACCTTTCCTGAAAATGCTTACGTATTATGGACATAGCCACTGCAGAAAGCCCAAATTAAACTGATGGGGTTCTCCCTCACCTTTCCTGAAAATGCTTACATATTATGGACATGGGCACTGCACAAAGCCCAAATTAAATTGATTGGAAAAAAAACTTAGCTTATTGAAATATTTGCACAACAGATGCAGATGTGGTTTTCTCCAATGAATATAGGGTGCAAAAAAAGAAAAGCAAAAAATTAACATGGGAAAAAATGGCAGGTTTTAATGGGACAGCAGCAGCTCTACCATAACTGTGGTTAGGATTGTTTCCATTACAAATCCAGGCTTCCACTCCCACTGCTGCAAATCACAATAAAATATTTTCAGCTTCAAATACGGCATATATGGTCCCTGGCCAGGAAATTGTTTGGGCACATTTTAGGTCATATGTCAGACATCAATTTTATTATTTTTTTTTTTGAAAGTGAGTCATAGTTTGTGCATTTCTCTTCTCACTATTTAGTCACACCTTAAATAGCTGCTGTATCACGTGGTTCATCCAGAAAACATAAAACAAGGCTAATTAAAAATATATTCCTCCACCTAAGATCAAGTCTGAGATGTGAAAAGCATCTCATCATGATTTAAAATTCCCCTTATGACCAATTCAGAAATGCAAGATTGGTTAATATATAAATCTTTGAGATTTACAGCAAATGGGACATTTGCCATGCTGATGAGATGTATGAAAATCAGTTTTATTAGAAATGTCAGTGTGTAGATCAGTGTTATCGCTGCAATATGTGTCTGTCTCAGGATTGAATGAGTGGGGCTGCTCTTTGGATAACTGTTTGAAAGAGCATGAGAATATGAGAGTCACATCCTTAAATCAGTAGTTCCCTGTACCTAAACTGTATGGATTAGTATTGGCAAAAAGGCAGTTTGAGAAGAAGAGGGCCTAGTTCAATAAAAGTGATTCTTGGACAAATTCATGGCCTCTGTTGAAGTTACTGAGAACATCGCCACTGAATCCATCCAGCACAGCTTTCACTACCTGACAGTTTGGTTGTGACCACACTACATGGTTGTGCCCACACTCCGCAGCCTGGACCCACAGTTGTGCTCTGTGTCCATCTGCTCACTGTGTGGCAAAGAAATTTTGGGCTGTGCCATTTATTTTGGAGAAATTCATGCACAGGGACAGAGGGAGCTTCTGCAAACTCATGTGGGTGTTGGATCAGGACAAGTGGGAGGTCAGCATTGGATGCGGGTCTGGAAGGCATGTCCAGGACACACAGTCCTGGAGGATATCTAAGATTTCCAGTTTTCCATTCTACATTGAGTGCATTTCCTCTTTCTTATGAAACCAAACTGTAGAGATTTATATAAATCCTATCTCTGCCACATTTTTAGAACCTGTGTATTATAGCTTTTTTCTTTAAAGGAATTCCTCTTTTTAACATGCCTGTGGGTCAATGTGTAATTCAATGTGCTTTAAGCATGACCATAGAGAAATATTCATGACCAAAGTTAAATTTTTCCTCACAATGGAACATATGCATATCATCATGTGGAATCTGGGCATCGCTATAGTGACTAACATACTTGTGGTACTGCTCTTCCAGGAATTTGATTCCTAGCAATATAAGATCAGGTTCATTTGATGTTTATATTGAATCTTGCCATTGGTTTTGCCATAATTGAACTGCTTTTGATAATCTGTTAAACAGTTTCTGGAAAGTATTCAAGTGCTAAAATATCTTTTTATTAAGTTAATGAAAATCACTAGCCTGATATAAAGAGATGCAATTATGAAATCCACCCTGGAATAGCTTAACATCTTTCATTTCATCCTGGTAAAATCACAATGCAGCCATACTTTTAAATAGGAGCCATCCTTTTAAAGGATTATGACTGAATGTTTTAGGTTAGCTGTAAATTTTGGTAATACCTTAGGGAAGTCCCAAATATAAACTGATACTTGATACAAAAGTACCAAGCCTCCAAAGAATCATTAAAAGTTTCTTCAAAACAACAGCAACCAAATTAATATATAGCAAAATTATGACATTTCTGCATGAAATGTGAAGACACCTAAATGCTCAATCTCCATTTCTCAAAAACCTTGAGAAAAACGCTCTGCTTTTATCTTATTGGAGATAATATAGTTCTGGTCTAGCCTGAAAGTCTGTACTATGAGGCAAATTTGAAAACCATCAAAGATGTATTCTTTTTCACTTGTCTTTTATATATAGCCATTTATGGTAACTTTATACTAAGCTTTATTGAAATCCCAGGCTACAGGTTTTTTTTGCAAATTAGTTCAGCTAAAGATGAGTTTGACCCAAAATTCCCATATTCAGGGAGCCAGGAATTTAGTCCCAGACTCAAGTACCACTAGAATGAAAGATGTTAGGGACATATGCTGAGATCCAAGTGCCAAAAGCAGTCCATACTCCACTTTTAATGGTGCATAATTTACATTGTCGACCCACTAATCAGAGCAACCTAAACTCCTGTCATCCGATTCTTTCATTCTTACACATTTTGGGTAACATAGAACTGACATAATCCAGGATTTGAAGCCAAACAAATTCACATATTCAAGTAACACATCACACTAACCTCTATATTAATTAACTGGACAATCATCTCCTTCTGCGTTCTAATGGCTATTTATTTATCTAATTACCTGATGTTAGAGAAAACAGATTTTCCAGGAGCTTGAAAGGATAGAGGACGGAAAGCTGAATTAACCTCTTACAGAATAGATGCCTCCATCACAAACTTGACGTCACATATGTCCTTGAGGTGCACTTTTATGACCACTTTCTCTACAGTGTGACTGTGAAGCTCCACACTCATGGAGCAAAGCTGGACCTTCAGGTGAGAGCTGGTACCTATACAATGCTGTGCTTATGTGCTGGATTTATGAGACCTAATTCACCACGATGATTACCTGGCAACTTTCTAAAAGCATTAGCCAAAACACATACATGTTAGCAAAGGTTTCCCTATTAATTTCAGCAGTATTTGGATTAGGCCCCAACTATTCATATTTCAAACCTTGTTGGGCAGGGGCTTGCCCTGCCCCTACAAGAAATGCATGAAACTTAGGGGAGAGGGTTTCAAATCTTTGCAGTTCCAGGGCCCTGAGCTGCCCAATGCATAGACTGGTATAAATTAGACCATTTCTGTGCAACATTTTTTGTATTACTGTGGGTCTGCCATCATCTCCTGCCTGTCCTTAGCAGACTTTCCATGCCTTTCTCACCTGCCCTGCCATGTCAACCATGGCAGCAAGCAGTGGAATGGAGAACAAGGAGTCTGTCGGTCCCCTGTGTACTAATATAGCCAGAAAAAAACCCCAATGGTTTTCCAAAGCTATGCTGTATTATTCAAAGAGTCAGGGATAGAGACATCTACAGTTTTTGTCCTCTTTCACTAAACTCTTCTTGTGAAAAAAAGTATTTGAAAAAGCCAAATTTATTGTAACATCTTCCAAAATGACAGTTTGAATGTTTTTCTACTTGAATCTATTTTTAATTGCAAAATTTCCTTCACTTTTATTGAAAAATAAGTGCTGAAATTCAATATGAGAAACCTCATAATTTCCTTCACTTTTATTGAAAAATAAGTGTTGAAATTCAATATGAGAAACCTCATGCACATCCAGAATAATTGTTCTCCATCTGGCCAAGTGAAATACTTTTATCCATAAAGAGTTTGTTTATTCAATCTCTCAGAATTTCGGAAACAAAAACTCAGAATATCCTTTTATTTACACAGTTTTTAAACAATGATTTTGGCTTGTTTTCTTTGGAGTTGCCAGCAAGCCAAGAAATTGGTTTTGTTCTTGGTGATGTCCCCCGGGCTAGAAGGCAGCGTGAGGGGGAAACTGCCGTTGTGCCATGTGAGAGACGAGAAAACAGGGAGCAAGACTGGGAAATAAAAGCCAAGGGATCAGAAGCTGGATAGAGGAAGGAATGAAGGTAGGAGGAAGAAACAGGGAGAGCAAGATGATTTCCTTTTATGCTCTGGATTTCTGCCTCTTTCTGACCTGCTAGGGTGCATCCAAGGAGTCCCCCAGTGGGGAGAATAATGAAACTAGCTGGGAGCCCAAAGCCAAAGAGTAAACGGTAGTACAAAGCCCCCAGCGACAATTATAACTGACAGCACATCATTTTCAAACAGATTTGGGATCTGGAGAGTGGAGGGATGTTCAATTTTTCAACAAGGCAAAATTCCATGGAGAGTAGATATTGCTGGGGGCAGAAGGGGTGGAGAAGTTAAAAGGACATCATTCAACCAAACCCAGCTTTCTGTCAAAAAAGCGTCTTGTTGGAAAATATTCAATCAATCTTTTTTAGGGCATATTCTTAAACTTGAATGTGCATTGTTAAATCTTTGCATTCCCTTCTCCCTCTTTAATCTAAATCTTGAAGCTCTGTTGCCTGCATTTCTCTATATTATGAGAGCACTCTTAGAGTGGGAAGGCGGGGGTTTAACGTGGAAGTTAGAGCTAAGGTTTAATATAAAAAGAGGAAGAGTCTGTGAGTCTGTAGGGACCTAAACTGAGATTTGTGTCTGGACTGCAAGTGGGGTAAACTGCTACAAGACATGGGAACGTGTTTACTTGGAATTGACTTGTTCACTCATCTCAGAAGTAGATTGGTAGTTGTTCTGAGTTTTCCACAATCTACATTTGTAGGTTCATGACATCACACAGAAGTTCTGTGCCTGGTTCCTCTTCCCCACCACAGGTTACATCTGGGCCAACTCTTCCCCATGAGGATCTCTCCTTCAGCTGTGTAGACTCAAGAGATAAACCCTTATGTGGAATCGTGGCATCATCCAAATGCATTTGCCAGTCTGTAGGGACCTAAACTGAGATTTGTGTCTGGACTGCAAGTGGGGTAAACTGCTACAAGACATGGGAACGTGTTTACTTGGAATTGACTTGTTCACTCATCTCAGAAGTAGATTGGTAGTTGTTCTGAGTTTTCCACAATCTACATCTGTAGGTTCATGACATCGCACAGAAATGCCGAAGTTTAAGTTCTGTGCCTGCCTCCTCTTCCCCACCACACGTCATATCTGGGCCAATTCTTCCCCATGAGGATCTCTCCTTCAGCCGTGTAGACTCAAGGTCTTAAACCTTACGTGGAATCGTGGCATCATCCGAATGCATTTGCCTCACAGCTTGAGCAGAGCCCTCTTTGAGCACGTAGGTTGCAGGGCAGGTAGAGGAGAACATTTCACAGCCTGGTGTCTCCACTCCGTAGCTGGTATTTTATTTCACAGGGTTTTATCACAGCACTAACAACAGGTGCAATTCATAGCTTTCTGTCAAGGAATTCCATCTAGTGCAAAGCAGAACGTCTTGGCAATAGGCAAAACTCTTTCTGGGAAATATTTTATAGCATGCACATGGAAAGGCATCAAGAGAGTAAACACCAATTAGGGAAAAGGCTAAGAACACTGTTAACCCCTAAGGTTCCAAGTAATCATTGCCAAAGTCTATTTATTCAACTGTGGAATTTGTGTACAACCACAGGGGATATAAAATGGAATTGAAATCCCGGAAAGGGCTTGACTATGGCTCCAACATAACGAGGCAGAGCTACTTTGTTCATTCTAGCAAAGGCCTCATGAATCCCACAGCATAGCAGCACTTCGGTGTGTGACACTGCGAGGGTCTTGCTAGATTTCTCTTTGCCTTTTTAAATTAACTCACAGTAATCTCTGTCTGCTGAACCTGCTCACAGGACAACGACACATCTCCAGAATTAAGAGTTGCTCAAAGAGGAGAAATGTGGAGTTTATAACTTGCCCCTGCAAGCGTGGGCAGCTGAGAACCTGCAGTAAATCTCTGATCCTTCACCATCGGTGGGAAAGCCCTGGGAGAGTGCACAGAGCAATACATTGTACACGAAGAGCAAAATGAGAAAACCTACAGTCTGTGGCAGTGCTGGCTATGGTGAGGGCATCTCACACTTGAGGAGGGAAAACATCCTGTCTTTTAAGCAAGAAAAAGTGAACAAAGACCGTCAGTCTCTTGCCAGTGACATCCTAGAACCTCTGTACCCCAAGTGATAAGACTTCAGAGCTGGGATCTACACCAGCCTCCCCCTGCCTGGCAAATGGCAGAGGGAAGAGCAGATGTGGTGCAGGAAATGGGACACGAGCCTGACTCTCCAGGTCCTCACGTTGGAGCAAACCACACAGAGCCCAGAAGAGACCTAAAGGCACCTCAAACAAACAAGGTAACTTTGAGGAAGGAAAATGAAGAATGCGGTGAGCTTCTAATGTCCATCTCACAACAGCACCAAGTCTTTTCTTGCTCTCCCTCCGCAAAAAACATACAGACTGAGAGCAGGGCTCCAACCACACCACGTACCAACCTCAGGCATGTCTAACGGCAGCTTCTGCAGGACCTGTTCTGATCCCTTAGCCAACGCTTGGGACACAGGTAGGTCATACCTGTGCTCAGGCCATGACAAGAGGTGAGTCTTGCAGGAGTTGGTGGAGATCAGAGCTGTGGTCCAGCAGCTGCACAGCAGGTTGTCTCCCCCTTGTCTCCCCTGTCGCATTCTCCAGGGGTGGTAGGAAAGGGCAGACACTGTTGATTTGGGGACAGTGTCATGCCAGCATTGCTGCACAGCTCTCAGATCAGGTATCCTCCAGCTCTGACCCCTGGCAGAGGACACCGACTATCTGTAAACAACCCAGAGCTGTAAACAAGTGGGAGAATTTGCATAGCATCAAAATACGGACACTCTTGACTCTTGTTGATTTTGTTTTTACACCGTTGCACTACTTATTTTAAGCTTCTGAATTTTTTAATGTCTGTTGATTCAAAAGTTTGCTCATCTTCTGTACCTGTTAAAGTGTTGATGCCTACGCTTTCCAAGTCTCTATTTGTTTCTATTATATTCCATTATAATAAAGGTTTCAATGAAAATTTGAAAACAAAAATGCCATGAAAGCACACTTCCTAACTATGGAAACACATTTCTCAACTGCAAAGATGTGTACGATGTGTGGAAAATTTAAAGCAATATTAACTGGAAATCTTGGGGTTTGGACCTAGTTAAGCAATATTTTAAAACATTAAATATCACAAGTTCAATATGAATTCAGTTTTTCTCCTAAATCCCTAACCTTCATTTTTGTCCATACAATATTTCCTTATGGAATGTTTTATGGCCTATTTCTTGAAAATACATTGGGATACTAAGATGTACCCCCTTAATTATGTATCCACAAAGGTTCTTCTGTTTTCAAAAAATATTCTTATTTCTAGTTTATTTTTCTCTGCAGAATCAGTAACAGGAAGGCAAGCTTAACTCAATCTTATTGAAAACAATACCTTTCTCCTAGACGTACGCTGAGCCAAAACCACCTCTCTAAGTTCATTAACTTCTGTGGAGAGCTACCAGCACTTCATTTGGTCCTGAAAAAGACAGAAAGTGGGACATTTTTTGGGCCATGAAGTGTTAACCAGTGACATCATCGCTCACAGCTGAGCTCTGCTGTTAGCAGAATCAGCTGCTTCGAAATTGGTGTGCTTAAAAAGCCAGTTTACAGGCTGCCCTGTAGCTTTTGGGGAAGGTGGAGGGGGAAAGAAATAAGAGGTTTTATAGCGCTTCAGCTGCCTTTGATCCTGTGGTTTAGGGTGTGTTTGCTAAAGAAATCAATTTCTTTTGATTTAAAACAAAAAGTAGGGTTAAACTCATGCCTGATGTAACTCTTATGGAGTTACACTAGTGATTAATATTTTAGGGCAGTGGTGCAAGCTATTTTAGGTGCTGTGCTTTCTTTCAAGCACCTTTGGATGTATATATGAAATTCAAGGGTACCATAAACTAAACAATATTAGGAGTTGTAAATACAGTCTGTGAAAACAGCATAAGACTCTAGTAACACAAAAAAGGTGTTTTAGGCAGGAACAGATCTCATAGAGTTCAGGATAGAGAGATGTCACCATCACTGGGAAGGTCTTTTTCATAAGGATAACAGGAAAAAAATTAGAAAAGGCACAGATGATGGGATGCTGTTTTTATGACTCTGGAAAACATCCAGAACCTAAGTTGAGGAATATATTGAGCTTTCTTTTCTACGTAGATGGATCCCTGTGAAGTGTAACCTATACCCCCGCTGCTTTGTGTGCAATGGATTTCCAAGGGGACTCTTTGGAAAGAGCACGAGATTATTTGCTGGACTCAAAGCAGATTTCCAATTTGAGAGGTGTCTAAATGAAACATGAGGGAGGCACTTCTAAACTGGATGTTCTCCTGATATTAAGGAAATACCTCTTAAATAGCTCACCTTTCCTCCAGTACTAATTTTTTACCTCTCCAACACTCATCTTTTACTCAGAGAAGCGTGCCTTAGAGACTATTGCTATTTTTACAAATCATTTTATTATACTTTTGTGGGGTTTAATAGGTGAAGCTGCTATAGGTTGTGTAATGCAGTGCACCTGAAGGATATTGTAAAGCCAAATCACATCTTTTCTTATCTCTTCACTGTATCAAATTAGACAACTGAAAAGATTCCTCTTTCCATGAGTACTAAAAATGTGATGTTTGGAGTTCTGACAGTATAACTTTTTAGAAACGCAATTTAATTTTGTAAAATACATATAATTAGAACCAGCACTATTCTTTTGGAAGAGAAATAGGTCTGGGTAGAGTTCCTTAGAAAAATCAATCTGCATTCACAGCAATTCCAAAGAATTTTTTCAATCTAGCAACTTTTTCAAGCAATAAATCATCATTACTTTATATTACTTTACATAGAGAGATAACTTATACTCTGGCTGATCGACAACTTTCTTATTCAGCCTTTGACATCAATTATCTATTATCTATTCTTCTGTCAATATCTGCTGTCTAAATCTCATGCAAAAGAATTACACCTTTAGAGAGGAAAAAGTGCCTTTACTAACTATCCAACATTTGAATGACTACATTTATTCAGCGTTCAATAGGACTGGGCAAATAATTTAATCAGCACAAAACCACCCCAAATTTGTTGGAGTTAATGAGTTTTTTCAAGTCAAAACTTGAACATCTTTACTCTTCCCTTGGGAAGCAGAGTCCCTGGAATGTCTCTGCCATGCATCCCCCCCACAGGCTGCTTTGCAGGGGGAGGAGTCTGGGTAGAGTTCCTTAGAAAAATCAATCTGCATTCACAGCAATTCCAAAGAATTTTTTCAATCTAGCAACTTTTTCAAGCAATAAATCATCATTACTTTATATTACTTTACATAGAGAGATAACTTATACTCTGGCTGATCGACAACTTTCTTATTCAGCCTTTGACATCAATTATCTATTATCTATTCTTCTGTCAATATCTGCTGTCTAAATCTCATGCAAAAGAATTACACCTTTAGAGAGGAAAAAGTGCCTTTACTAACTATCCAACATTTGAATGACTACATTTATTCAGCGTTCAATAGGACTGGGCAAATAATTTAATCAGCACAAAACCACCCCAAATTTGTTGGAGTTAATGAGTTTTTTCAAGTCAAAACTTGAACATCTTTACTCTTCCCTTGGGAAGCAGAGTCCCTGGAATGTCTCTGCCATGCATCCCCCCCCCAGGCTGCTTTGCAGGGGGAGGAAATCATAGAATTGTAGAATAGTTTGGGTTGGAAGGGACCTTTAAAGGTCATTTAGCCCAGCTTCCCCACAGTGAGCAGGGACATCTTCAACTAAGTCAAATTGCTCAGAGCCCCATCCAACCTGACCCCGAATGTTTCCAGGGATGAGACACCACCTCCCTGGGTAACCTGTGCCAGAGTTTCACCTAGTTCACCATAACAAATTTCTTCCTTGTATCTAGTCTGAATCTTCCCTGTTCTAGTTTAAAACTATTAACCCCTGCCCTATTGCATCAAGCCCTGCTAAAAAGTTTGTCCACAATAACTTGCATGGTTTGTCCACAATAACTTGCATCCTCTACTTAGTCATTGGTTTGGCCTAAAGTCTTTTCAGAAAAAACAAGCACTAAAGTGTTCAAGCCCTCGTGGAAGTGGGATGGGTTGGGCCAAGGGGGAGATGAGCGTGCACAGCCCACTGCCACAGCTGTACATGGCTCACCCCACACACAATCTGAGCACCTGAGGCTTGGGCAACAACCAAGGAGGTGCTGGGAGACCTCCAAAACTCACCAGGTTTAGGTCAGCTCTCAAATGCTCTCCTTGAGACGGTTACCCTGGGCTGGACCAGAGGCTCAGTCTGTTCTTTGCTCTGGGCTTGCATGGACAGTTAGAAGTGGCAATAGGACAACCCAAGCTGAGTTACCATATAGTGGGATTGCAACTTTTTATACACAGTTCCTGATTTCTAGAATTGGATACGGTTCAACAAAATAATCAAGGCAAACCACTTCATTAATGGAAAAGCTCATGCACTAATAAGGCAATTGTGGGATGGGCTGAAGTGACACTGTGGGAGCAGTTCAGGTCTATTGAGCATATAATCTGCATTTAAGAGGACCATCTAATCGCATCTCTTACTAATCTTCCAGAGAGCTTTCCAGTCTTTGGAACATTAATAAAGTTGCACAGTGAAAGAGAACACGCTTTTAAGGTGGAGCTGAGGTTTGTACTCAACTCAAATTTTCTAACGACATCTTTTTTTCTGAAAGACTTTTTTAAAAAAAAAATGGCTTTTTTTTTCTTTTTACTGAAAAATTGAAGTAGTATCAATGTCTCAATTCCATATTTCTTAAGCATTCACAGGCCTGCCTGAGATGCTACGGGTGCTCGGCATCAGGTTCACTTTTGTCAGAGAAACAAAAAAACTGCCAGCAAAGTCTCAGTTAAAGCAGCCACCGCTCCTCATGGCTTTTTCTTTAGGCTGACGCTAGCTCAGGTCAGAGTGTCCCAGCTTTGTCATTGTGTGTTTTAAAGCATAATTCAATCATAATTTTCTCTAGTGTCATTGTTTCCACTTTATTTTCCAGCATTGTTATTTGAACACAGTGACGTGCTTCCATAAATCTGGACGGACAGAAATTGGCAACTTGGATTTTGCACGAATGTCTTACAAAATAACAAAGGAAAAGGTGAAAGTAATCAAAAGCCTAGGCACACACCACAGCAAATGTTGAAGTAGGATACATTAGGGCTTCTTGGCGGCCTTTCAAAGAAGGACTGTTGTGATTTGTAGCAAGACGGGTCTACTCTTTAAAGTTGGTTTGGTTCTCACCAGGAGCATCCAAATGGCTGTCCTGCAGACTGGGAGCTGCATTCTGCACTCTGGTGATGTTCTCCTTCATGCAGCAGAAGGGGAAGGTGCTCCTGAGCTACTTTTCCACTGTATCCAGCTATGACCACTGAGTCCAACCAAAAAGCTGCCAAGATGGAAAATGGCAGGAGCAAGTCTGTCTGGATGCCGGACATGTGTTACGTTCCCCATCTGCAGGGGGCTGGGGGCACCAAGCACCGTGCTGTGCATCCTCCTGCCCTACATCCTGCCGTTCCAGCCAAATCCTCATCTGTGCCCAATTTTGGACATCATTCTGAGGCAGCCCCTGCCAGAAGTTAGGGTTTTTCCTGGTTTATGCATGAAGCTGATATAATCTCTGCATTTCTCAAGACGCTAGTAAAGATGGCATTAATGTTAATAAAGGACCGTTGGGAATTCTTTCCCCATAGCATGGATATACATCTACTGTCAGCTCTCATTTTGCAAGGGCCACAGCAAGTTTTCACTGCTGACCAGCCTCACATTCAGACTATATATTAGCCAACATCTTAAACTGGTCATTTCTCTATGTATTATACATATTTATATGAAGAGAAAGTATAAAGTTTCCTAGGAAAGAACTCTTTCTCCTTTGTCTGCATCAGCTACGACCTGGTGCCCTGGTCTTCACTGAGTCCCTCAGGTTCTAATGAGTAAAAATGATAATAGATAAAAGCTAAAGCTTAAATATTAACAGAATTGTGGCAAGTAACTCCCTTCACAACACTTGCCAGAATTTTGGAAAGACCCTCCCTTGCCTCCAGCCTTTACAATGCCCTGTCTTTGAGACAGGAGACCCCATTAATTGCTGTGCAAATATCCAGGTTTGTGTTCTGGCTCCTGTGTCTCCCATAGCAGGTTAGACCTAAATTTTATGTTGCTGTCAAACATTCTGCAGTTTTCTGGAGACACTTGTTCCACAGGTTTGGAGAACTTTTAATATCATCTTTTACTAAGTTTAATACAAAATATTTACTGATAAGACAGTATCATAATCTCTGCACTATTTTGTTTGATAGTACGTTCAGTTTAGTACACCAATCCAAGCATTTTCAAGCCACAATATATTTTTGTTGTCTTTAATAATCACAGCTCAAAATGGTCAGAAGAGCCAACGCTGGACTGGTTTCTACTCCTTGTGCATTACTCAGTTAAAAACTGAGACTCTGAGTGAGAGTTAACAGCAGGGTGAATTTCACTGCAAATGGTGCAATTACAGAATACAGATGTGGATTTACACACCTCTCAATCGTATCTCAATGGTTTGCTTCTTAAAAACTCCTGGTAACCATGAACAGAAGCCCATCCTTGAGACTGAACTCGGTCCTGTTTTCACAACAGCAGCCAGATCCTCAGGAAAATTTCAGTCAGCTCAGAAAACAAATTCTATAATATTTTTTCAGCACTTCTAGCTCCCAGTCCTGCAAGGAAGGTTTGTGTTTCAGAAAGACAAAGGCACCCTGAAAGAGAACAAGTTCCCCACAAAGCAAGCTGGATTGTGGTCTGATGGGTGATGGCTTCATTTCTTTCACGTTTTTTCTTCTAAATATTGGCCTGATTGTAATATCCAAGTCAAGAAAAGGCAAAAATAATCTCAGCCCCTGGGAATAAGATTACTGGTTGTTTACCTGTGAGTTTCCTTCTAATGGATGGCAGGAATGAAAAGCTTCATTGTTCAAAGGCAGATAAATAAACCCCTATGTGCTGTAGACATTGAGAGAGTATATGTATCTATACGCTATACAGAACTCTGCCATTAGCTAATAATAGCATTAACAGTTCAGAAGTAAAAAAAAAAAAAAAAAAAAGTCTAATACTTAGTCTTAGCAGCTGATAATGTAAAATAGGGTGGCATTTGGAAGCATAGGATGATGCCAGTCCCTGGGGAGAGAAAGGTGTTAACTTCTAATAGCTTTTCAGTAATAGCCAAGCATCTGCAGTCCCCCATAAAAAAGGGTTTTTAAAAATTAATAGAGCTGAATGTGCTTCACACTGAGGAGAATGCCAGATTAATAAGCGCATTAAGGACCGCTTTGGATTGGAAATAATTATGGAAGATGACAAGGAGCAGAGGTGGCATTGGTGGTGCTTTCAGGAATGCATTTTAAAAAGCAGTTTAAAGAGCCTTCAGATGTTGGTATTATCCTGCGTGACCAAATTAAGAGCAAATGAGAAAAGTTTATCTGGCATTTTGGAGTATTGAAAGGGCTTAGTGTTATAAATTATACAGTATGAGGATAGGCAGTGGTGAGTAAATTCATGTTAAACATTATTGGCAGTTTAAATAGCAACTGCTTTGTAAAGCACTAAATATTTTAATTTGGAAGTAAAAGTATATTCACTCCCCTTCCAAAAAAGCATGTTTGACTTATTTATTTGCCAGTGCAATCATTAGACAGTTTCTTGGTGACGAATTGGTGTATATTGTTCCCAATAGGCTGTTGTAAATGTAGAATAATAGAGATGGGTTATAGGTTTAGAATTGATTTAGAGCTTTACTGACGAAAAAGTTGAAAGCCACAATGACATCTTAATCTTTAGCTGCAGGCAAGGCTGCACGCATTCAAGGCTATTTCCAAATGGATCTAGTCTTTATCAATATTTAATCATCTTGTTTCAGCTCCTTTTTTACTACTTGCTCTTTCAGCCCCTACAGGACAGATATCTTCACACCATGTTTCTTGATGTTATTGATACAAACCAAATCGGGCTTGGTTTCTTGATGATGTTAATACAAACCAAGGCTTCCAAGTTTTAATGTCTATATGATTCTCTGACACAGCAAGGCCTTTGTGCATATATTAGAGCGGTCATAATCCTATCTGATGGGTGGTTAGTACAAAGGCTGTCATCCACAAACCACACAAGGCAGGCCACGATGCTTCCACAGCAAATAAAGCAACAACAAAGTGCTGTTTCGTGTCTGCGTAATGATCAGTTTCTCTAAATACAAAAATACTAATGAAAAAAAAAGAAAAGCTTTTACATGAAGACAAAAGCCCATGCAGACTTCCAAATTGTTTTTAAGAGTTTTTCTTCTCAGTCTAAATGTGTGTTGCTTTTTTCTTTTACCCGATTAAGTATTTGCAATAAGTTACAAAAAAAGAATGCCATTAATATCCAATTTTCAAATAATTACTTTCAGAAAAAGCAAAACTAATATTGAAGTATCTTCTAGGTGAGTGATACTTGTAAAAAGACAAACCCCACAATTATAGCAGCATCTTCCATTAAACAGTTCTAAGTACCGTATATGCAACATGCTGGAGACTCATTATTTCAAATCCAACTTCTCAAAGATTTATTTTTCTTTTGAAACAATTTCTGACAGCTTTTGATCTTCTAAACTGAAAAAAATCAAAGAAATCTGTTTCTCTGGCATATTAATAGCAAAGGAATTTCTGGATGCTGCAAAGTAGGAACTGAATATAATAGCATCTCAGTTTTATTCATCTTCAAAGAAAACCAAATATATTTTTGAGACTAAAAAAATAGGATACCCTACAGATTTTGAAGGGATGGGATAAACCTCTTTTCACAAGAAAAGATGACAAGAAATTCATCTTGAAGGACGTTCACTATGCCTCTGTCCATTTAATACATTTACAAGCCAGCTGCCATGAGTTAATCTGGCTTTTACATCTGAAGCAAAATTATTTTATAATTTGGGGCTCATATGCCTAAGAGATTTTTTCTTTTCCCAAATTCTTTGGATAGAGTAGATCAACCTGCCAACAGACATGGCACTAGGGTATACTGTTGCCTAAAATTTATGCAAAAGATTCATTAAAAACCCTTTTGTAAAAGTTATATATAGGAATCTTAAAATCTTTCACTCATGGCTTCCTTACTCCAACGTTTTGCAGGTGTAAAAATGAAATAATTCATAACAATTGATTAGGTGATTATCAGATGTGCATTTTGCATGCTCACGTGTATCTATACGACTACAATAAAATTAATACACAGTCAAACCTTTAAGAAAGAAATTCTTTAAACCTCACATTTCACAAAGATTCATAAAATTTGGTCATCTTGCAGAGTTTTTCCAGTACAGCTGACTGGTCAAAATATTAGTTTTCCTTAATACCATTCTTCTAGCCTGAGTAGGTCCAAAACAGTTATCACACACAGTCATGGGCTTAGCTATGGCTGCCATAGGAAGTTCCAATCCTGGGAGTATTGTGTTGCTTATAGTCCCAAGCTTGTCAAGAGGAGGTCAAAATGATGTCTCAAAGAAGCCGCTGGCCATTAAAAATCAGTACGGTATGCTAATTTCCAGAGATAATTTATACCAAAAAAAAAAAGATAATTTAGACTGTAGACAGTGAAGGGAAGTCAGACAATGCAAAGAAACTAGCAACTGTGATAGGGCTGAAAAACTCTTGCTATGGAACTGCTCGATTACACATCCTAGGTAATGTAATGAAAATCTTGACAGCACATGTCATTAGCATCCAAAAAAGAACAAAATGAGGAATTATGCACATTAATGTACATGAATCAAATTGTAAAACCCACAGCCAATCTGATAGTCCAGAGGATTTTATGTGGATTAGCCAATTAAATGTTGTCTCTTCCTATGTTTAGTAGGGGCAATTCATGGATAACATAAATGCTTCTTTTCAAAAGACCTGATAGTTTTATCTTAAATAACAGAAAGAAACAAACCTTTATACAAATGCTTAGCTAGCATAAATTGCCATCATTTAGTTATCTGTGGCAAATTATACCAGGTGAGATTCAAAAGATTCCAAAGGTGGCACTACCTCTGCTTGAAGTCACAGTAGAGGTTATCACAGTGAAATGATGACATTTGAAAGGCCATGTTTTAGGAAAAAAAAAAAAAAAAGAAAAACAGACATTAAAAAAACCATATTTAGGGGGAAAAAAAACAACAAACATTTGACTCTGCATGAAATGGATTCCAAATTCACAGAAACGACTTCCAGTTATGCTTTCTCACGTCTTATTTTTTCCCAGAAAGTCTCTTTCTAAACATTTTTACAAAAAACCCACAGTATCTTATGACAGCTACTTATACTGCACCAGTACCATTGAATAGGTCACTTCTACATGAGTAGTTCTAACACCTGTTTGATGGGTTGCGTTATGGAAAGAAATATTATTTCTTATAGACTATGAAGCACATAAGCATGGCATTGTAAAAGGAAATTGCTACCTTCAATCCAAAGAGCTGAGACACTGAAATTTATATTGGATATTAAAGAAAGATTATAGAAATACATGTGAGAATATGTATTAGCAACGGTTGTTGTAGAATAGCTTTAAATTTCCATGAATTTCCCAGCATGATTAAAATAAGGAGGAACTAGAGTGTCAAGTCTTGACCTGGATGCAGAGGTTTTGAAATAGTCCAAGGTTACAGTTTCACAGTTTTTGTCAGGCAGCTGCAGAAAATAGTTGTAAATTTTTCTCTGAGTTTAGAGTTAGGATTTCTGTTTGGAGCTTCTTCTGACTTCACCACAAATTATCTCTCTATGTAGGATGAGTAACAAGCATTGTTAAATTAGTTCCTTGACAGTTCACACGGTTCTGAAGCTGCAAAATGCTTTTCAAAGCTTGGCTTAAAAAGAAGAAATAGATAAAAAAAAAAAGAAGTGAGATCTAGTCTACCAAAAGTTTGAATATGGTCTTCAACAAGATTTTTTTGTAGAATCCTCAGCAACAAGCTATTCACTCAATGGTCTTCATTTTCTAATTCATCGGGAAGAACTATTCTTTGTGCTGAGACAATTTATTAACTGGAGTTCTATGATTAGAAGAATGTGACAGTGAAGATCCCTTACAAATCAACAAGGCTTTAAAATTGCAACAACTGTTTATGAAGTCTAGAAAGTCACTGTGTGATGTCTGCTCTTCATAAAAAGCCAGGAAATTTGGAGATTTATGGACTATTACAGCTCACCTTATATCAGGAAAAGCTGGTAAGTAACCTGCTTTGAAATAGAATAAATCAGCAGTTGTATACATGCAATTTGATGGTGAAACAGCAAAATTTTACAAAATATAGAGTCTTGGTAAGTGTAATTTCATACAATTATTTGTAAATGCTAATACAGAGAACCTAGTTTTCTTGACTCTACCCTGAACTTAATTTATTTGTAAATTCTTTAGAGCTGAATTGTCTGCTCCTCTGTCTTTGAATAAGGCCTAACATGATTTTTATTTGGTTTGCAGGCATAACAACAGTGTTAACAAGAATAAAAAAATTTCAAAACTTCTGTAATAATATTTTTAAAAAGTATCAGCAGAAGTGGCATCAGACTCAAGATATAGATCCCAATGAAAAATAAGCATCTCCACATTTCCAGTGTGTTTGAATATAAGGTGTAGATTAAAGCCCATTCTTGGCATAAAGGGAAATAAGGAGGTAGAAATATTTTTTGTTGAATTTTAAATAACTTACCAAAAATTTTAAATTAGACTGTTGTAGTCCACACCTATTGTTTAGAATTAGAGAGGTTAAAAATGAGGGTCCCAACCTCTGAAGTTACACTTGCTTCAAAAGAAGATAGATAGTTGTTTATTTGCATATAATATTTCGGATGATGAACCCTGTTATAAAGAAACTCCAGGGGTTTTTAACTCTACTTGAGGAAGCATATGTTTATGTAAAATCTTTGTTTATAACTCTGAAAACCTCTCTATACCACCTAAAATACGTTGAGACACACAATCAAATATATTCTCTTTAACAATCTTATAACAGGAACTAGACAAAGAAGGGGGAGAAAGATAATGAAGTTATACCTATGACTGCTAAGCCTCTCCAGATTTGCATTTTTCAGCAATAATACCTGTATGCAGGGTATAAAAAAGTTCATGCACTGAATAAACTTCAGCTTAGACTTCAAAATCTACAGTAGTAGAAGTTTTTTGTCTTAATATTCCACGTAAGTACTCTGGGTGGTTTTGCTTTATATAGGAATATAAAATAGTACTCATAGTATTTTTAAATGACACTGAAAAAAATAAGTAGCTTTTCTCCCTTTTTTTTTTTTTTGCAACTGAGTAGTTTCCACAAGGAATGTGCTTAACTGCCCAAAGGGAGGTATAGAAGAATTTGAGAATCGTGTCTGTTTCCTTTAGTTTTCAACTGGCGTCTGTCTACAGTAAAATTGACAACTCCATCTGATGGACCTACCCTGAACTGGAAAATTATCTGGTTTTAATACAGTTCTTTTGAATTTTATGAAATTACTGTCGGGTAAATAGCTGCCACTTAAAAAAGCTCTTATGGGATCTTGCTAACATGAACTAAAGTGAGATAGTTTCTGGCAAAACTAAATCTCTCCCACCTTTGGGCCAACATTCCTGTCCAAATCGGATACACCAGGGTGTTAAATGAATGCAAATGTTCATTGACAGATGGACTGAAATAAGGGGAAACTTTGCTGCATCTTTAGGGATGAGAACAATGTTACAAGTTGGCCAAGAAGTAATTAGGGATAGAACCATATTCCTGACAGCAGCAAAGGAAATGAAGAGCAGTTGTGTGAGCACGTCTGTGTGTGTATGTGTGTTCTGGACCTGGAGTCTGAGTTAAAAATACCCAAAAGGGGAGGACGTCAGAGGCAAACACAACTTCTTCTGCCTCTGAGCCCCTCACATCCGCAGCCTCCTGTAGCTCCCCAACAGTCTGACCCAGCACTGAGAGCCCCAAATTTCTCCTAACCTCAAATCCAGTGTTTTTCAGTTCTCCTGTCCCCGAGCCCTAAAGCACCCCATTTCAGAAGTTACCTTTCTCCTCACCAATGCACCCTCTTACCCCAATCTCTTTAAATGTATAAAGCCTTAGCTTCTTTCTAAATTGATACTACCCTGACCAGAAATGTATGAGGCAAAGCTCCGAAGGTAAATAAAGAAAATACACCCAGGAACAAGCAGGTGGTTCCAGGAAAGGGACAGGAAAAATTGTAAAGTAGCTGAAGGCAGTCAGTGTCTTCTCTCTGCTCTGTCAGTGATATTCTAAGACCAGTCAATGGAAATGAAATCTCTGGATGTGGCATGGGGAAGAACAGGATACGCCCTTTAAACCAATGCTGTATTGGCCATGGTGTAATAACATTTTACAATAGTATTGCCAGTTTTCCACCAGTCACATATTTCCTCTTCCAGCCTGGCTGCCGCTTCAGGCATGGCAGTGGGTCTGTAACTTTGGAGGGAAAGTGTGAAGCCTGAGCTCAAACACAATTGCAAGGCGACAAAATGCTTTAAGTGTCATTCAACAACGATAAATTGCCACCACATACTGAATAAAGAGAGGCAGGTGATGTCCGTGTGACTGGTTGTCCCAGAAGGAACCTAAGAGCAAACCTGTAGCGGGCCTGGAAAAGGGACAGGGTAGGTATAGCCCAAGTTCAGGTGAAATTAAAGCAGATTAAGTTGCTAATGATGTGTGCCTCGTGTTACAAAGTCTTCCTATAATCTGATGATCATCTTTACTAGCCTGAATCATTTCAAAGAGAAAAGAGCATTAAGTCAGTGAGCTGACCACGAAAAAGGAAAGTATCTATTTGACAGCCACTTACGTGAACGCTGTAATCTTTAAAGCGTCTTCTCATTCAAGTTACCATATTGCTGAAGCCAGAAAACTTTGCTTTGTCACAGAGGACTTGTTTGTACCTGCAAGGAAAAATGGGCTGTCAGCAAAACTGAACGGAAAGTCAGACAAGAAACCTGATTTATTGCCTCCCTCGGACAATGCCACTCTCATTGCGTTCAGAAAATAAATCAAGACGCTGAAAACAAGTTTCTACCCTGCAGTGAGACAAGTCTGCTGTCACTGTTGCTGCCACCAACTTGCCTGTATGTGTGATAAGAATTTCAAAGTGCTGGAAGGTCCTTCACTTTGCCACTGCTTACCAAGCTGGCAGTGGTCAGGGCATGTCAGTCCACTTGAAGTTACAAGGAAATTATGTGGAGTGTGGAAAGTGCATCAAGGCTTACATAGATGATGCACATTCAATGACAGGAACTTTGCTTACTTGATAGGACACTTCTCCAAAGCATCTCATAATGACCACTGGAAACATCACAGTAGTCACTCGCAAGCTCTGGCAGCCAACATGAAAAGCATCCAGGATGATTTTATCAGAGCTTTACTAGTAGAGTCACATCTATTTTCAGATCCATGCAACGAAACGAGTGGAAAACACATGAGTAATGGTTGTCAGGAGCAAAATACTTGCTTAGGGCTTTGAACTCCAAAAGTTTATTTCATGATGATCCATTTGAACATCATCTTGAAATCTGAGCATAGCTTTGCCAGATTGTTTTCTTTCTGGTTGTTTTCATGACTAAATGAGTTCAGCTTATATTTGCAAGTAAATGGTTTTGAATATGCTTGCTAAAACTGAGATCTCATTTTTAAAAGTTAGTTTTCACTGTAAATAAGAGTTGTCTATCATTTTTTGGCTCATAGTGATATATAGAGTGAAGCAGAGGAGCCCTTCTTAGTGGTCAAATGTCATTTTCTCTAATACTTCCTTGAAGTGAGCAAAGAGAGTGATTAGATAAGAAATGGCAGTGTTGCTCTGGTTTCAACCTGCCCACTATGGAGAAACAACAAACGACTTGAATTACCCAGCAAAGGTGACCAGATGCTTGAACTCAAGCAAGACCCTTATTCCTGATTACGGTAAAAAGGGAAGAGGACCCTGATTTGCAGAGAGTACGTTATATTCTTGATGCTATTCCCAGCTGCAGACTTTTGTGAAGTTGGTTTTCAGTTTAGTGTTAGTGAAAATATACTGTTGTTATAAAATAGATGTAAAAAGAGATCTCTCTTTAAAACTGCCATCCATCCTATCAAACCTTCACTTTCTCTCTGCCAAAAAGCAACCATCTCAACCATCTCAAATTATAAGTACACAGGAGTGTATCGGTTTCTCTTTAATTTTAACAACCAGCTTAACTATTCCTCATTAAAATAGTTCATTACAAGTATATCACAAATCGATTTATGTAAATAATATTTCTCCAGCTTCCATATGCCTAAGGAATGACAAAACACTAAAAATTCAAAAAACCTTTTGTCAAATGTAGAACTTTTCCTGGAATAGGTCCACATGTTTTGAAGGCTGTTTTAAGAGAAAGACTTCTGAGCAGCAACAAGGCTCACAAAGCTTCCGTGATAATACTGTGTTTTCTAGCTTTCAGTGATTAAGACATTGACCTTAGTATATCCACCTGAGAAAAAGGTCTAGTTAGTTTCATCTCTACATATTGTTATATTTTATTCATGTTTGAAAAGCTTGCCAAATGCTTCATTTCTAAAGCTCGAGGGAAGGAGACGCTGCAAGAGGCAAGAGACACTGGAAGCTGAAACAGAAGTCCTAAACGTCAAGAATTTTCCAGTCTGGAGCAGGATCTCATGATTCTCATCCCTTTCGTTTGTTACCCCAATTTTTGTTGTTTGCAGACTTGTCACCAATGAAAATATGAAGAAACACTTTCCAAAGCTTTAATTAAAAACTTCTACTCTCTAGTCACTTAGGCTGTCATTTAATTCAGATTAACTGTAATTTTGAGTCAAAACAGAACACAGAATTTTTTCTTCATATTTGGAAGCTTAACAAACCAGGTAATAATTGAAATATTCTGTCTCCTGTTTTAAATAAATTGCTAAGGAACAATGTTATGCTGAAACCTGAACACTCACATTAAAAGGGAGAGCAAATTTCATTACGTGATCCATCTATTTATTTTAATCTGCTCATTCTTGAAAAAATGAATGAGAATTTAAACACGCACAGCAGTTTTACAAGGAGCAACTTTTTTTCTAATTATGTATTCTTTACTTATTAATCAGTGCTACAATTTCCTGTGACATTTAACACAGACACAAGTTATTTTCATTCCAAAAGTTAGCAGTTCACTGTATCGCTATACACATGGCACAAGCATTGCAAATGTAAATAAACGTAGGCGTCTGGGTTTTAACCACTGCTCTCAGAGAAACGTCTTTTTTAATGTGGTATAACTTGCAATCACACTCAATGTCATCACAGCTTTTGAGAGTGGGCAAGTTTTCATGCAAACTTAATTTTTCACAGAAAAAAAAAACCTGGCATTTGTGCAAAAATAATGAAGCCCATAAAAGAGGAAAGAGAGGAATGTAGCTAATAATCCTATTTATGTTCTTATGCACTACATTTCATTTACTAGAAATAGCATGACTAAATTCTAATAAATAAATATACTAATTGGCTATTGGAAATGCAAATTTCAATGACAATCTTTAATGCAGTATAATAAAACCCATTACAAGCGCCAGCTTTGTAGATGCTTTGATTGTAAATAAGAGATTAGTTTTAAATTCAGATGTGCTGAACAGGTTGGCATAATTTCAGGTAGCAGTGGATTTAGGCTGCTTGCCAACCTGTGGGAAGACCAGATATATTAATACCTGCACTGTTTCTACTCTCATATATTCAGGCTGAGTATTTGTTATTTGCTACATTAAATTATACTGGATGGCAGTCATAAATAGGGTTTTCACCTTCCAGTTTCTTGCAGATCACTTTTCTTAGTTTTAGTAGGTTCCACAGGGCCATATTGTCTCAGGGCTTGTTTCACTTTTCCATCTCATGTCCAAATAACTTATCCTGATGACCACAGGACGACACCTTCTCTCTGATAATGAAAAACTAATGTCATTTCCCCTGCAGCTGGGATATTGTGAACACGTGCCTTCACCACCCTTCATTTTCTCTCTCTGTGGTATTGTCCATCCCAATTCCCATGAAATCAGTAAGCAAATTTCTCCCTTGACAAATCTGCAGATGGTCTCAACTAGCCTAGTTCCATGCCAGCTTACATTGGCCAAAGGTCTATTCCTTGCCCGGACATGACTTAAATTACCACTGAGGAAGGATATTTGTGTGACATCACTTGAGCAGACACAGATCTTGGTCCTACATCATGCAAGTCAGTAAAAATTTTGGCCCCAGTGCCAGTGGGAGAAAATCAAACACTTAATTTTGGATGGGGTCACCTCACTAAGCTTTTAAGGTTTGAAGACTTTTATCCTTCTAGGCTGTATTTTCATGGGTCCAGACTTTTACCCAAGTCTCCCTGGGAGAAGAATATCTAACAAAGCTGTCAACAAAAAGTATCTTATTAACCTGAACAGTGCTGCCCTGCTGACAGTTTATCAGATGGTACCAGAGTCCTTTGAGCTTTCCTGTCTTCCTAAGAGGAAGAATTCACCTGCCGTTTTGGTAAAAATAATTGATGAGTTTTGCAAACCACACCTTTCAAATTTTTTTAAAGAAAGTGACAGTATAAACTCTAAATCATGATTGTCTATATTTTATTTGTTTCTATCTCAGCATTTAAAAAAAATAATGCAGCTGACTCTAAACCACCAGGCTGTGTGGAGCTAATCAATGTGACCACATGTTGCTATTACTGGTTTCCTTTCCAATCCCCTCACCTTAATTATTGTCTCGCATACCCACTTGTTGCATCCTGCCTTAAATTAATTGTAAATTCTTTGGTACTGGGAGTGTTTCCAGTTCTGCTTTAGCACACCCCCAAGCACAGCAGTCTGAGCAGGACCTGAGGGACCTTTGTAATAGGAATAATTAGCACTGAAATTGGGATGCTTTGGCCTGAAGGGGAAAAGCCGCAACAGGGAAATTGATTGAGGTGTCTAAAATGAAGTTTGTTTTCCTAAAAAACAGCCTGAGTGGCATCTCTGAGTGATGATATAACAGTGACAGATCTTCTTGATACACCAAGTAAGCACAGTACCTGAGGTACACAACTTTGACACGTGGTGCAAACACTTTGGGGCAAGCCATCCCTTCTTATCCTCAGGAACAGACAGCTACCTTCTTTACCTTGAATTTTCCCTCACATTCCTTGATGACATATATTTCCTCAGGAATTTTCATGGCCAAGTCCCAGCAAAACTCTGGGCATCTTGAGAAAAAGCCAGTCAGTGCAACCAATATTTTTCTTCTCTCTACTTTGAAAGGACAGTTGACTTTCCACAGCACCCTGGGTTGTGTAGGAAACACCTTTTAGCAACATTTTGAGAATATCCATGGGGGTTTTTTCATAGGGAAGAATGGTAAGTTTGAACTGGCTTGTGGTAAACTTTGGTACCTATGGGATCCAAAGGACAGGCTCCTGTTTTACAGACCTTAGATATTTGCGTTTAATGCTTTTATCATAACCCATTGCAGACTGATCAACACTCCTGCATTTTTTATAAACTGAATACTGTGTGAAGTGGTCTTATAGTTTGGTTAATCATCTAGATCTCCCTGCAGGGCATTTTTCATTCTGCAGCATTGTCTTTAGCAATCCAAAGATCTTTATACAAATTTATCAATTATTTATGGAAAGAGTACTTAACTCTAGTACGACAGATCCAGAGACCAAAATTCTTCACTCGTGAAAGTAAGCCAAGCTGTATGTACCTCAGTGAAGACCTGACTCCTTGTGTCACTGCTGCATTTGACTGCCAGCCTTGAATATGCCGAACTGTTATCAATAAATTATCTTAATGATTGTTTTTAGCTAAAACAATAATTTACAAATTTCCTGAATACATGCGTGCAGAAAATTGCCACAAGGTTTTACATTTTGATCTTTTATTTCTCATATCCTGTTGAATGCCCTACATAAATTATTCATTTCTAGCCTTGCTATGTCTCTTTCTCTTAGTTATGACTTGCTGATGCCAAAGAATAAAATGGGATTCAGCCCCCTGGTGCATGAAGAGGACCCACTGGGGCTGGTGTTAGTCCACTCCCTGTCACTGCGACCTGCTGGGTTTGCGCAAATAATTAAGCTTTGCAGCTAAAAAAGCTAAAGTAGGTATTTCCAAGGTAGTACCACATTAACGATCATAAAATGCACTTCCCAACTCTGTCCCAAGAGACCTTTTCAAAGTTGTTTTATGAGAGACTAGGGAGATCTATTAATGAGTGAAGTAATTGTTACCTGTGGGCACAGATTTAGAACGACTTCATGCTTCAGATTCCGAAAGCATAAATGTCTTTGTTACAACCATGTTGTGTGCAGCAAACAAAAGGAATGCTCACAGAATCAGAGATATGGATGTTAGGCTGCACAATATATATTTATTTTTACATTCAGAAAAAAATCTCCCAGATAAACAGAAGATTTGGTATCATAAGCTCTTGTAAGAAAAAGAAAAAAAAAATCAGAACAATAAGTGGAATAATTTTCCATAAAATGAGCGTGATGAAATCTACAGCATATTGTTTATTTACAAGCATACACAAAATTAAACTACATTTCCTGTTTAATTTACAGCATTAAACAAAGGCACAATATCAGATCCTGATACCACTGCGCTAATTCAGGATATGCTCATTTTTGTTTTATTTCCAATATTGAGTTCTTAATGTAATCTTGTGTTTTAACCCAGTATATTTGTATAGATACACAGGTATTCTTGAGATGCTATTATATAATTATAGTATAATCTGTTTCCGTGCTGCCTCTTTGCACAGGGCCAGCAGCACACGAGAGACTCAAAACCTGAAATGGCCACAAGGCCATCTTGTGCGATGATCTTTTAAGTTCTTTGGGATTCCTTAATGAGCTCAGTAGTGTCCCTGCTCCATTGCTGGGCAAACTAGAGGACAGGGAGAAACATCAGGGCTGTGGATAATATGGCCAAGGCACTGGATGCACAGCAAAGGAGAAGATTCAAAGAGAGAATCCTTTCAAAGATATAGCTTTATGTTTTCTCCTCTGCCTCCACTTCCCCAAGTCCCCCAACAGCTGTGAGATGATAAAGGAAGGGGAAGAAAGCACCTGGCTTCATGTAGCCCACTATTGTGCCCCTCAGGAAGAGCTTTTAGGGGCCTCTACTGTGCTCCCTTGGAGGAGAAACTCAGGTATCAACTTCTCTGGCAAGCAGAGGCCCTTGCACAGGAGGACAGGCAGACTCGAGCAAACCAAGTGGGGAAATGGGTATTTGCACAGCAGGAAAACATTTTTTTGCAAGTCATTTTCTCTATTCCCTTTTGGTTTCACTTCAGCTGCTTGTGGGTCTGCAATCGTCCCTCCTCAAGAGCCAGTTTAATCATCATTCGAAAGCCATCAGGGTGGGTTTCATCACCTTCAGGCACACATGGCCATTGCAGTCCTTCTGGGGTATCCAGTGGGCAGAACACAGGGAGACGAGGGAGAAGGAAAAGCTCTTATTTCAGACTAAATGCCTTCAGAAGCTAGTGATGATGATCTAAAAAGGTTTAAAAAAATATCTGCAGGTGTCACGGCTTAAGGTTCATTACAGAATACATTTAAAGGGCTGAAGAGCTCTGGGTACCTGTTTGCAAGTTCTCTTTGGCTACAGTAGTCAAGACAGGTAGGGAGGTCATTTAAAGTGTAGCTTAATGCAATCAAAAAGAAAAAAAGATTTCTAGTCACAAAGGGAAGACGAGTAAAATAACTCCCAGAAAACCGATCCAATGGATATCAGAATCTCACCCAAAGCAACAAGAAAGGTAATTATCAGATTCATGTCATACGGGAAACACAGGGAAATGGGTATTTGCACAGCAGGAAAACATTTTTTTGCAAGTCATTTTCTCTATTCCCTTTTGGTTTCACTTCAGCTGCTTGTGGGTCTGTAATCATCCCTCCTCAAGAGCCAGTTTAATCATCATTCGAAAGCCATCAGGGTGGGTTTCATCACCTTCAGGCACACATGGCCATTGCAGTCCTTCTGGGGTATCCAGTGGGCAGAACACAGGGAGACGAGGGAGAAGGAAAAGCTCTTATTTCAGACTAAATGCCTTCAGAAGCTAGTGATGATGATCTAAAAAGGTTTAAAAAAATATCTGCAGGTGTCACGGCTTAAGGTTCATTACAGAATACATTTAAAGGGCTGAAGAGCTCTGGGTACCTGTTTGCAAGTTCTCTTTGGCTACAGTAGTCAAGACAGGTAGGGAGGTCATTTAAAGTGTAGCTTAATGCAATCAAAAAGAAAAAAAGATTTCTAGTCACAAAGGGAAGACGAGTAAAATAACTCCCAGAAAACCGATCCAATGGATATCAGAATCTCACCCAAAGCAACAAGGAAGGTAATTACCAGATTCATGTCATACGGTAAATACGTGGTCTAAATTTTGCTTTTTGATAGAACTTAACTCCTCTGTGAGATTCTACTCAAACAGTTGTGTTTTGCTGCTTTGTGGATTTCTGATGAGTTAATGTAAGAGGAGGTCAGGTCTGGCTTATGGCCAGGCATGCAACAAACACGAAAGATTGTCTCAGTGTTATTGAATACAAAGTGCACTGTCAGTAAATGCATCCTTGGTGCGAAGCCACTGAAATCAGGTATTGTGTAATAAATCCATTTGATTTTACAATCTACAGTTGTGCAATTGATATTCAACTGACCTAAACTGCATCTCATCTAACTAGCTATTTCACTACAGTGTTTCTTACTTTTGTTGTGGAGTTTGCATTCTATACCAAAAAAAAAAAAAAAAAAAAATCAAGATATAGCCCAGACCCAGCTGGGCCCCATATATCTGTTTACTGAAAACGTGAAATTATGCAAGCCTTGATAAAACTGCTCCTGTGGTTGGGTTTTGGAGTCTTCAGAAACACAGAACACAGTGAGCACTTGAACAAGGCTCACAATCCTTTTAAAGGAGAACCACCGTCTATGCTATGAGACAATTTTTAAAGCATTTTCTTTCCTAAAGTCATAGATTATCACTTACATGCTTTTGTAAACCCTATTACAAACTTAGCTGCAGCTTGAGTACCTAAATGGGATAAAAATATAACTTTGCCTCTTCCATCTTTTTATTTTATATTCCTAGGTTTGGATTTATATCACAACCACTTGTCTCAAATCGGAATGAAACTTTTTTTTTTTTTTTTCTGCTGAAAGGTATGAATTCCTGAATAGTAATTTAGCATGTACACTTCAGGGAAACATTGCATGACTTTTCATATGATTTACATTAACCTTTCATTAAAAATGAGTATGATTTGGATCCTACTGCATAAGAGCAGAAGAAAGTAAATGATAGTCTCCAGAAACTGGAACCTATTTTTTTAGCTAACTGGAGAGACTGAGAATTGCTTTATTACCTGAAAATTTCTCCCTTCTTTTCATATGTTAAGGATACTAAGGTAGCTGTCAGGAGTAACAGAAAAAAGCTGGGGATCTGTATCTGTTTGGAGCCATAGGGAGTGAGCTGGGCAGGGGCCCTCTCTGCTCACATCTAATAAAATATCTGAGATTCGAGTGGAAGAAGGGTTAAGTTTTAGACCTGATCCGTCTGAACCAGTTTGCCCATTAACCTGTGTACAATCAGGAGTACGGGGCTAGAAGATACGTTCTTGCCTGTTGGACTGAACATCAGCATCACTGGCTAAAATCTACAATATTCTCACGCAGAAATCCAGAGTAAATAGGGATATTGGTCCCTGCTGGCCTTAAAATCTATGAATATATGTCCAGTATAGCCACTTCCAAATGAAGATCATCTACCATGTAATTTTCAGAGAGATTGAAGCCATGGCAAGGGTAGGACAAGAATAGCATCAAATAAAGGCAAATATTCCTGAAATCTGCATGCTATTATTTCTGCCCAGAAAAAGGGTCTGCAGGTCCAGGATGGTGGTAGTGGGAAAGAACATCTGGCGGCTGGAAGGTAACCAGAAATAAGGAACATATGGAAAAGGGGCTGTGGAGAGGCGGGGATGGGGTTGTTTCCAATACCCTGTGTCATAATGCCTAACCCCAGATTTAGTAGGGGCCACAGAGCAGGTTTGCGTGGTGGTTGCCAGTGCTTTGTGTAGCATTATTGTTGCTTTGTTTTGTTTCTAAGGAGAATTACAATCTGTTACTATATTAAATACGGGTTTTCTACGTGTGTAGGGATGCGTGTGCTTCTCTTCTGCTTTAAGGCACGGTTTTCGGCTTCGGAAATAATTTTCAGATTCAGCAAGAGTGGAACAGCCAAGGAAATGTGAATTGTTTGTCTACATTATCTGGGAACTACTTGACTTGCTGTTTCCTAGGGAAAGCTCTATAATTTGATTGCAGATCTATATTTAAATGTGGGAGAGAGTCTAAAGGGGGCCTGACACCTCCACTGTAAAAACTCAGATAATACAGACTTCAGGAGTTTAGAGTTCAAGGTATTTACATATTGATGTTTTCCAGCAGTGGTGCAAGCAATCTAACAGCACGGAATTTGCTACCAAATGACTGTTTGGTTTGGGTTGGGGGTTTTTCAACTCTCATTTAAGTGCGAATTCCTAGATATCTGAATTTACAAAAGCAGGTCCACTGGATTTCCATTTGCATATTTTTGGCAGCAGTCCACCTCATTAATGCAGGAGAGAATCAGCCAATATTATAAGAAAAACACATATGACACTCAAGGGAATTAGAAATATATTGTTAATTTGATGGAGTGTTAATAGGCCCCCTAATGTCACCAGTTTTTCCTAGCAGTTGTCTGCAATGTTTATTTCTTGTTGGACCAACAAAATCCTGGTTCATATTGTAGACACGAGCTCCGCAGAGATGATGGCTCTTTAAGAGAGATGTGCTCTCCAGCAGGTTTTCAGCATTTAGTACTCTTCATTTTAATCAAAGAAAAGTCTCTAAGTCAAAGGACAGAGGAAATCAAACTCTAACTTAAATCTCTCATGTAAAAGTAGATATTATTTTTGAATGATGCCTCCTGAGAAACTTTTCATTGACCTCTAAAGCAGAAAGGCTGCAATGGAGCGGTTATCAGGTTTAGCTTTTGTGACCCACAGCTGAAATCATTGTAGACTAGTGGCTAGAGGGAGATTAAATTCAGAATGTCCTGTAAGCTGAAAGAAATATGAATCTAAGCAGTGCTCTTTAAGAAGCATTAAAGAGTGTGTATAGAAACTTAAAATTCTTCTGTGTTAAGTTACTTGGTATTCCTTGGCCATTCCTCATAGATTTATAAAGGACTACACCATTATTTTTGACCTTTTACTGCTAAGGGCCAGGAGGTTACAAGTTTTGCTCTAGTAATTACCTATCAGTCTAACAAAGTAACCTTAATTAGTGGGATTTTTTCATTCCGTATATAGGAATGGGGCATGGTGTGAACACATGTTATTATGATTTAACACCTTGCTCGGATCTCATGTATATCCTTTGTCTTCTGCTGTCACCACTGTAATTAGGCAGCCGAGGTGCAATATATTCCGATTTTTGTCAATACCTGCCCAAAGCTCTAAATGCATGTGTGATAGAAATGAAGGTTAATATGCAAAGAAAAGCTATAATGACCATTGGAGACAACCACACCCCATTTAGCTCGCTGTAGTGAGCTCTCCCTGGCACACACGCTTGTTCGTGTGATCGCTCTGGTTTCATCAGGATGGATTATTGCTTAGAAAGAGTGGGCTTTTGTCTTTCATTTTAGTGCAAATCTGTTTTATCTTCCCTCAGTCTGACTTTTGATTAGGACAGGTTCAGGAGTGCTGCAGGCAACACTAGCATCTCATAGGCTGTGGATTTTCAGTTCCATTTGCACTGATTAGTCAACTTCATTATGTATAAATCCCAAGCAGGCAATCCCATGCATCCCTGTGCCATGCTTCCCTCCTTCCCTCTGTACCCCCAGTGCACCAGGACTTGAGAAAACATCTTCTCCCTGAACACTAGGGAGAATGTTTTCCATCTTTCCCTATCCTTAAATCGCATGCACCCAGCTATTTTGTGTAAAGGTCACAGGAAAAAATGAAATTAATCTGTGCAACTAAGTATCACTAGAAATACTCATTAGATAAAAGATTGGTTGGCACACTTTCCTAAAATGATCCCGCTCCTTCTCATTTGTTTCCCATCTAACAATGAGATCTCAGTCCCCAGAGAGTTTCTCCTCCTGATCCCAAGAGCAAAATTTATTCACTCGTGTATTAAAAACCACACTGTATGATACAAGTAACTAATCACAACTAATCACATACCTCAGGCACTGCTTATCAAATAATTTCAGTGAAATCTTTTCACCAAAAAAGGAAAGCAACAGAAAAGCTCTTTGTGAAGGAAATGGGATTTTTTTTAGGTCTGCCAAGAGACAGACAAAAAGCAGGAAATAGGCAAACCTCACTTAATAAGTTATTTATTGTATATAACATGATGTCACTTGCTTTCTTCATCAAACATATAGTGTCCAGCAGATAGCACATGCAGTACCCTTAAATGAGCAACCTGCTCTCATTATCATTTGCACTTGTCCCTCAATGTATTATTTGGAACTATCAACAAGATTTTACAACTGCTGCAACAGTAAATAACTTATTTCTAAGGATCCCCATTGCAATTTTAGTTGTGATAAAATAGTGCTCATGCCCAGTGAAACTTGTGAGCTACCAGTTTCTAAAAGAACTTTTCTTACCTCTTACTTTTTTTCACAGCCTCATGGGAAATCTTCCTCCAAATCACCTTAGGATATAGTTCATTAAAGCTGTGTACATGAGGAAGAGCCATCTGGGAGGGAAAGGATGCTGCTACAAAACATAGTAGGATGGATGGAGAATACACAGGATGTACATGGTGGGGGAGGGATGAAAAAGGATGGAAGTGGCACATGGGAATGCAATCTAAATACTGGGAAAATATAAATTATTACAAAGGCATACATTAGGCTTTAAATTAAGTTGAACAATTCCTCCCATTAAAGTCTACGGGACTTCTTGAAAGTAAAGTAGTAATTAATATGAACTAGAGTACATATTTGCAAATAAGCCAAGAAACCATATAAACTAGGTAGTTAAAAGTAAGCATCCAGATTCAAGTGAATTGTCTAACTTTGCTTTATATCTAGGAAGAAAAAAACAGGCACGACAAGAGCAATTCATCCCATCAGAGAAATCTAAAACAGTCAGAGGGATTGCACCTTATTCTTCACTGTTGACTGCCATGGTCAGGTAGAAGTCCAGGCTCCATCCAGACAAACAGCTCAGGTGAAGATGTCCATATTTCAAGCAGCTGAAACTAGGTGAGAGGAACTTTACCCCATGTATGTGCATGTTCCATCAAACTCAGAGGAGAAATAAGCAACAAAGAAACAAAATTTTGTATTAATAAAAGACACATCCTCGTATAACTCTCTGTAGTTTTCATTTTTGTGATATATTAGTTATGCTGCTCAGTAGCTGACTGAAAAGTGAAAACTCTTCATACTAAGTATCCCTTAATGTAATCTAAAAATTATAAATACAAAAAAAAAGGTTCAAGATTTATTAAATACTTCTTTAGTTATGTCTTTCTGTTACAATATATAATATAAAAATATAGAAAGCCATGTGTCCCAGAGGTATATGTCATCCTTTGCTAGATGCCTAAGAGTCAGTGTTCTGTAAATATCTACTTTACACATTTTAGTCTAATGAAAACACAGTGAAAATCTCTCATTAGGCTATATCATCAGGATAGTTTAACAAAATAAAAGTATCAACATACATACCTATGCTTATTACTTTTACTTCAGCGAAGTTGCTTTTACTTTACTTATGTTTAAAGCACAGAGCTAAGAAAAGAAGTAGTGGAGTCTGCAAATCTAAGGCAATAAACCATCTCTGAAGGTAGATATGGAAGACGATTTCTTTTCCCCACTGGTTCCTGTGCAAGTGGCAATGTATTTATTTTCCCCAATAGGCTCTCTTGCCAGAAAGCAAGACACATGGCTGAAAAACTGCACAGGAGGAAAGTCTTTCACCTCTTTACTTCTTTATAAGTCATCTGTATGGAACAGGGCTTTAAAAATGTTTTCATTTTTATGTACATTTCCATAGTATCCACCAATACAATATCTCAATACTGTGTACAAACCAATGCATGCCAAGGCATGGCTCAATTCCTGTTCTGATTTCTACCAGTGCAACATTGACTTCAATGTGCTTATTTCAGATTTTCACTAAAGGAATTGAAATTGGAGGCAGACTTCTCTTTGAGCAGCACTCAGCATTATGCAGTTTGGCAGAATTTACTCAGTTTCTATTAGCACTTATTCAAAGTTGGCCACAAGTGTCAAATGAAGCTCCCATTTATAGAAATCAAGGTACTTAATTAAAATCTTACCAATAAAAAAGGGATTTTCCATTGTGTAATTGGAAGTCCGGATACTTAATCCTACTTAAAAATAACAAGTACTCACACTTTTAAATAAAGAAGTGCCCTTTTTATTTTACTTTCAATAGTGTGTGAACAGTAAGCTCCCTATGGTTTTAACCACTGAATTCTTATAATTTAAATGTTTTTGAACTTCTGGTAAATGTTCATATTTGTTTTTGACTTTGAATTTTATTATGTCATTTCATACTGTGAACTTCCCTAGAGCCTTGTCAGGATAGGGAAGCTTCCTTTAGAAATCAAGTTTTCATGAGGATTAATAAAAGAAAGTAGCCTGTATTTTTTTTTTAACTACTACTGTGAAACATCTAATACATTGAGTCATTTCAGCAGTTCAGGGCCAAATCCAAAGGGTTTGACAGTCCTTTCTACCTGGCCATCCAAGGCAAGTGGTAAGTTATACGATGTGTAATTATGATTTGGATTCTGTGTAACAGCAGCTTTCTAGCATTATGGAGATCCTTTCCTCTACAGACTTCATGGTTTACAATGGAAAACTACACCTCATGCCCCAATTTGACCGATGGAGAAAGGGAGTTTTGGAGGATGGGGTAAGATGTACCTCAGGTTATTCTGCAGGACAGTAGTAGGTCCCTGTGAAGCACCCAGTGCTACGTGCTAGAGGTCAAGCTGCCTGAAAAATAAATTATCAGGGCCTCAGACTCCACAGCCCCCTTTCAGGCAGCAGACAAAACACTGAAAAAAATCAATCCTGAATGTGGAAGACACATATTTTGAATCAACACATCTTTTGGACCAGCGGGAGCTCCAAAAGCAGAAAGACGAGCACAAGGCTGTGTTATAACAATTGCACCATTCATTTCCAAACTTGCAGCCATGAGCATGCTCACTGGGTTTCTTGAGGCACTATAGCAACTTAGGAAACGATTGGGAAAGTATTTATTTAGACATTGTTTAAACAGGACCATCTGGGAATTCTTTTTAATATAAGCAGAAACTAATAGAGAACTTATCCATTTGGAGGGATACTGTGCAGGGACTGGTGTGTGCTTACATGTTCAAATTAAATTGCCTTTTTGCTTGTTCTGCATGCTAGGCAAGTTATGAATCATTGTCTTTGAATAATTTTATCTACAAATTGAGATCATTGTGCTGTGCTGGGTTGCCATTGACAAAGTATTTTTAATCATTGCTGAAGGGCGGGTGGAGCAGCAGAAGGCATCTCAGGAGTCTTGTAACATTCTCCTTCTTGTATCTGAAGGCAAAACAAAACGGTGAGGTTCCTCTTTGAAGAAACCTCCTCCTCTCCAGAAATCACCATAGGTTTTGGCAGAATGACATGCCATTTGGCAGGCTTTGTGAGGGGCTCAAGAATCGTCAGGCCTTCCCTTGCCAGGGGAGAAAACTGATCCAAAGCTTAAAGAAGTCAGTTGAGAGTGTTCCCATGGATTCAATGAGCTTTAGAGCAAGCCTGGGTAAGTGATGATGCACTTTAACAAAGCTGAGTTGGACAAACTACGATCAGCCAAAGGCTAAACTAAAACTAAAACTATGAGAATCCTTGTCAATTATCCAAAATATAGGCACCTGAATACAGTGCCTGCTTTCAGGTTCCTTTGAAATGGATGGATCCACAGAGATGAATAAGCTTCTGTAAGGTTTCAAGTCTTGTAAAAATGCTTAACTCTACTGAAATTGGGCAGCGTTAAACCCACGAATCAAAGTTAAAAATCACTTTCATTTCCTACCCATAACCCAAGCTGTGTGTCCTATTCTTAACCTAGAAGCTTACTCCAAGCAGTGTTTACAGCAGACATAACGCAAACCATAACCACCATTTAGTTGATAGGATCAGCAGATATAGGAATATCTGTTGTGCTCTTATTCTAATTATTATCCACTTTCTCTAGTTTTCTCCAGAGATTTGAGACTTGTTTATTGCAGCAGACATATCTATTATTAATCTTTAGGTAGTTAGTAGAATAATTTGCAGCATTCATTAACAACTATCACCTTATGGATTACTAAAAAGCATCTATGCTTTTGCTAATGAGCCCCAGTAGTGCAATACTTTACATATTTTATAGCCAGACAATTATGTGATGCCTTGCTTTTATAGTCAATCTGAAAATAAATTGTTTTGGACACAAAGATAGATAGCTAACGAGAGAGTAGTTAGCACTGGGAAATCTTGCCTCCTGAGCTGCTGAGTTATAACTGTGAAGAGATGACACATTTCCAAAGCATTCTTTTATTATTTCTAAAATCATGCAGCCCACAAAAAATGCATGTTATTCACACTTAGGATAAATCATAATAAATGCAAAGCAAAAGGAGCCAGGGAGTTTCAGACCTAAGCTGTTGCTCCACGGAATGTTTTGTTACTTTGATTTTAAACAGGTTCCATCTAAAAATAATAGAGTTGTTTAACACTTGCTCATTTAAGGTGATAATAAAATCTGTATTACATTGATAAGTAGCTGGAGAAATCCTTCAGCTCTCAAAAAATGACAGTATTTAGTGTTAAGCTGTACGTTTACATGACGTGGTTACCTCCACGAAGTCAAGACTTTCACCGATTTATGTATGTGAAGAATTCACCCATTTTGCCTCACATTCATCCAGGAAAAAAATATTTGCTTCCATTCCAAGGTGTCCTTGAGAAACAGCATGCTGTTCTTTTCCTTCCCCTGATGCCCTAGGTTTCTCGTTTCTCCCTTTTGTCTTTGTCTTCTTCAAAAACATCAGTAAAAAGCAAATCCATCACAAGTGGTGGCAGTTCAGGCGTCTTGCGCTGCCCTGCCTGTGTGTCTCAGCACAGCTCTGCAGGGACCACCTTGAGGCATATGGGAATAATTCACTCTCAACGCCCATTAAATCTTTAGCCTCCCCTTTGAGACTGCAACAAGGGTGCCAATTAACGTCAATTGTCGTGGTGGTTTATGTGACTGGGACACCTGCCCACGAGGAGCTGAGCAGAGATCACCAGCTGAGACAGTGCAGCCCTTCTCTGTGATGCTCCAGTGTACAAATAATTTCACAAACAATCAAGCAGCATCGACTCATCACAACTTTCATTCATTTCCAACACGAGTGGGACAGGAGCTGGAGTCTGACCTGGAGCACACCTTGGTTCTGCTGCAGTCTTTTCCTCTTTCCAGGATCTCTTTCTTGCGGCAGGTTGAAATTCTCTATTTTGTTCTTCACAAACTGACAGGAATCGGTGCTTCATTGGTAACTCCTGCTTACACAGCTTTGTGGGATGGCAGGTATAGGCCAAGCCTGTGAAAAAGGAGGAGGAGAAGAAAAAAAGACTTCTATTCCATATAAAACTAGCTAAAAAACAAGTTCTGCAACAAGCGAAACATCTGGCTTTTTGCCTCAAGCTTGTTAGGCTTTCATGATGACAAGGTCAAATTATTTAGACTGAAACACCCTTAAAAAATACTTACTGCCCACCACCACTCTGTATAGTAAGGAGTAGGTCATTCCCTTCCCATGACCATAGATTAGCCTTTCTATGGACTGCAGAATTACATTTTTTAGGAAAAAACCACACACACCATTAAGGCCAGCCCAGTTCCATTGCTGGTCCCCAAAACCCTGCAGCAACTCCACAGCAAGCTGGGAGTTGAGACCATCCACAGTTCCTTGAGAAATAACATGCTGAGCCTTCCCTGCTCAGCCTGATGGAAGCTCCAGCCAATGGAGAGATACTTGCTTGGGGCAGCACCACAGTTATAGATGTGACAGGCAGAAGGTAGAAATCATTTTAATTTTTTTAATTAAGGTAGTGTAGCACTTAAGAGATGCACAAAGCATTTACAAAGTTCTCACATTCCTTGGTCCAGAAACTATATTGCCTGCCCAGACATCATCTGCTCTGGCAGGACAATGGACAGGAAAATTCAGCAGGATTTCTTAGGATGTCCCCATTTTTTGTCCCTTCCTGACCTCCAGGGGACTATATTGGGAGGCTGAGTCCACAAGCACTAAAAGTATCGATCGCATTTTAAAAAAGAATCATGGTGTACTTTAAGGACAGTACAGGTTCTTCTCACCTTGGTCTCTCCTTGCTTCCAGGGGAAAACCATAAAGGTTGGATTAAAAAACTCCAAGACCAAATCCTACCTATAGTTATGTGAATGAAACTGGCACTACCAGAGTGGAGGAGAGAAAATCTGAGCTAACGTGTGTGTCCCACAGGATCCTCAGGCTGTGGGTCAAACCTAGAGGTGGTTTTGCCAATAAGATCAGCATTTCCACAGAGTGTAAGGGATGGAGTTTCCCATTGGTTATCATTGTGTTGTCCTCTGTCGTGCAAGAACACCAAGAGGAAACTGGAGCCAGTTTGCTGGCACAAAGGGCTGTTCTAAACAGTTCTAAAAAACTGCTTAGAAGATCCCACAACACCCTTTCCTGACCAGTATTTATTTCTACCTGTTAGCACAGCCTATAAAAATCCTCCAGTATTTCTCATAGAAGAGAGGTACCGGTTCCAACGTCACAGTCTCATTCTGACCTCAGAAAATGAACTGATCTTAAAAAAATTTCTCCTGTCTTTATAATTACCTTCAACTTTCTGTCCTTAGTCATAGCGTAGCAGAGCTGTGGGAGGTTAGATTTGCAGAATTCGTTTCAGCCCGCACCCGGGTGGATTTCAGGTGGAGAAAATGGTCTCATAACTGCACAGATTAAGAAGGTGTTTTGGGATCCCTTGACCAGAAGGCATAAATCACTACGCAAATCTAGCATTGTGTAAAGAAGGCATGTACTCACTAGTCTGCATGGTGTTTCTAAATACCTCCACTTTTGAATTGTCTGAATCAGAAGTATTTTTTTACACAGTTCTCACCACTTAATTTTTTTTCTATGAAAATATTCCCGTTTTCCATTAGAAATATATTTTTTGTAACTGGTAGTAGGATTTTTTTCCTCCCCCTTTACTAGCTGTTTCTTTTTTCAGTGTTCCTGTGGCTATTTTTTTTTTTCACTCTGTCACCAAAAATATTTGAAAAAGAAATCAGCAAAGAAAGAAAAAAAAAAAAAAGAGGATGGAATTAACTGTTTAATTAAACATGTGAAATATGGGAAATCTCACTTAGGCTTTCAGAAAAGCAAAACATTTTAACCAACTCTGGTATCAATAGACAATAACTGTTTATGTATGCGTGCATGTGTTTATATATCATTTGAGGTGGCAACTTCTTTGGAAAGTTAATTCACAAATGAAATGCAACTCATACCCATTTCTCTTCAAATCTCACTTCTTTATGGAATAACTGTGATGCCAGAAGCAAGTTATTTGAGTAGTGTTTGTTCTATACCTCCACAAAAGCTGGCTAGAAATATTCCAGGAGTTACCAATTATTGTAATTTACTATTCTTCAAAGGTTTCTTAGCTTACTAAAAAGAGAGCAGAGCGTTAATCAGAAAACATCTCCTGTGAGTTCCTGCTCTCCATGGCTCCCCGTGTTGGATCACTGACTGCACCCTGTGGGAACTGGAAATAACTGCCCACAACTTGCCCTTGGGTTTCACAAATACATCTTTTGGCAGTGGGCAGCTAATTTTGAGAGTAAACACGGCAAAATAAACCAGTTGGTTTAAAAGTGGAGGGACTAATGGACCTTGGGCTTCCCCCAGCCAGGCTCGTGCACCCTGTCCTGCCTACAGACCACACTTGAGTTTCCCTTTCTGCCTCATATATTTATATGTTTCCCCTTTCTTTTTCCCAGATGTAATTGCTTGCTGATTTCCACTGGAATAATATTTGGCCTCGTTCCTTGATTTTCAGTGGAGCCTGTGTTAAAATTAATTGGTCCCCCGGGACTAACAACATTTGTCGATATTGCCAATAACCTGTTACACACAGAAGCAGATTCTGCCCACCCAAGGGAATAATTAGGGAGAAAAATCAGTGGAGAAAACTTCATGGAAGTTTTTTCACTCTTTTCATCACTGGCATGGGCTTTACCAGGAAACTGGTTTATAGTCCTTAAGTACTGATGAACTGATTTGTACGACCAAATAACTGTCACTGCATATTTGAATTCATTGCCAAAGAGTTCAGTGGGATCTCTTGTTGCGCCACAAAATGAGATAAACAGTTTTTTTCTTTTTATTTCTATAGATCCAGCTATTTCTCAGTTATATTATTGTTTTAAAACTGGACCCATCACCTTGGAATCTGAACCACCCATCTGCCAGTAAGCTGTGGAAACTGCAGAGTGGTAATGCCACCCTGCAATTAGTTGTACAATATAATTAGTGTATTTTCCAGGATTTCTGAGTCATGCCTTTCCAACATTCTGCAGTGAGAATTATAGAGGTATTTCAGGCTTAGGTGTCCATGGGAATGAGATTTCTTTTGTGAGAAGCTCCTGAAAACATTAAAGATTGTTCTAAGCAAAATTAAATTATAGTGGGATATTATTATGCTGGATTTGAGAACTGGCACTGGATTGCACACATATAGACATATAATTGTACACACTGGAATAAAAAGGAATAGCAAGAAACTTCTGAATATTAAACTTTGACTGTATGTCAGGGCAATGTCTTTATCCTCTTACAAATCTAGAAGTCATTGAACCCCTAAAAAAGCAAGGAATAAATAGTGAAAATCAGACATTGATTACTTCCCCCATCTTTCTCATGCCTAGTGCAAAGTCAAGGGTGGAGCCCACCCGCTCTGCAGGTCCATCTTTGCTTTGACAACCAGTAGAATTTCCCTGGGATGGGAAAACTGCAGGAGACAGGGGGAAGTTTTCATCCGAGCTTCCATTTTCTTATCCCTTTGATGTCAGACTCACAGTTAAAATGGAAATGGGCATCCAAACGTCCCCTTTGACTGGATAGGGGTGTTTGGTTGCCATCCCAGCAGCCCAAGGTTAGATGGACCCAGGGGAGCTGTGCGAGGGGTGGCCAAGGCGTACGCTCATGTTTTTTCTGTACCGAGCTCCTCTGGGTGCTGAACGCTGCACATTTACTGATGCATAACCACAGTTTTTCTCATTTAGCCAATTGCCCTGCACTCCGGCTGTGGGTGTGCAATTTGCATAATCATTGCCCAGGTACAGAGCAGTGTGTGCATCCCCCTGCTCTGGCAATCAGCCACCGCTCACCCAATCAGGGATTTGCATAATCCCTTTGCAGCTCCTTCCCAGCAGCTTCACTCTGGATATGCAAATCCCTCCATTCTCGTTGGCTGCTGCAATTCCTCTGTGCCAATTGGTTTCTCTGCCGCTTCATTTTTCAGATGTTTTACAGCAATAAAGACATTTCTTTTGCTCCCAATGTCCTTTTCCACAAAAAGAAGAGAGAAACTGCACTGAAATCTCCACACAGCTCAGTCTCTCCAGTAACGTCCTCATCCATTCCCTTTTGATCTTCCCTGTCCCATCAGCCCACCCAGGGCAAGACTCCCAGATAATCTGTCCTGGTTGTGGTTCCACCAGGAGATCCGTGTCCCAATTTTCTCAAGCTTTGCACGATGATGGGTACAACAGACTACGTCCTTTGGGAAGGAGAAAGGGAAAGGAGAGGAAGCAGATGGGGAACAAAGAAGAACTTAACCAATGGGTAGATTATCTCCAGAGATACAGGTCCCAATTACCTTACTGTACTTTATGTAATTCCCACTGCTATTTATGACCTTTCTGGTCTTGGACCATTGAGTCTAACGTGCTTTCAGGACAATGCAATACATAAAAGCAGGTTCCACAATACCAGTGTTCCTCATGTGTCCCATTTAATATCACTGTATGTTATATAGCTATGAAATTTAGAGGTAAAATCCTGACTTCAGCAAGGTCGGTGAACAGCAGAAGCACATTACATGAAAGGAGTAAATGAGTGTGGCTGTTTTTTCCCTTCAAACTATTTAAAATGAGTGTACGTAACTCCGTTTGCTTTTAATGTGTTATACCGACGCACAAAAAAATCACACGTAATGAGTGCATGATGAATCATCAATCTCAGAAATAAGGCTGATTACCAACACCAACATCATCATAATGTTGAGGTCATGGCTTCAATCTGGAAAAAAGTATTTCAAACCTCAAGATAATTACTTTGTTTTGAAAAAAACAAATGGTATTAACTTCCACTGCTAATGGACTAAAAGGTGCTCCCAGTCTGACTCCTGAGGTCACAGGCTATTTGTGATATACAACACCTTTTCGAAGACCTTTCAGGGAAATAACCTTAGGAATGATGTATGGCACAGCCTAATAGTCTAAGAAGAGTCTTTTGCTGACCAGTCAAACAGTCGTGCACTCAGATTCCCCACATTTTACGATGTCACAGAATACCATAATCCATAAATCTTTGGTAAATACCTACTTATCTCTAAAGCACCTATACATATTGTTGACAACGTTTTTGTAGAACTGTAAATTCTTACTAGTTACAGGTATTTTAATGTTTCTGCAGCTCAGATATTTACCGATCTGCCTTAGGAAGAAATATGCTTAAGGCAAAATTTTTACTTTATTGCTGTCTGTAATAGGCAGATATTTTTCTTGCAAGGGATTTCCTGCAATAAATACCATTGTCATTCTTACGACTGAAGTTGTTGCCTTGAAACACCTTGTCCTGAAATACTGCCTTTCCAAGCCATTATTATATAATTACTACAGCTTTTGACCTAGTTACACAAAACACACAGGATGCTGCTCTTTTCAGTATTCCCAGGGAAAGGACAAAGAAGAAATATTTATTTTTCCTGTGAAAAATTGTTAACTTAGAACTACCAGGAGATGGGTACGACGCCCCTTTGAGCTGTGTCCGAGGCTGCCTGTCTTTGTAGCCCCAGTGAACATCGGTTTTAGTGATGGATTGGGAAAAACAAGGTAGAAATGATCCAATTGCCAGTAAACCCATCAAACCACAGGCTGACAAAGGAATTGCTTGAAGTGATACCAGGGTCTCATGGACCGATGAGACACCAGGCTGCCTGTGAGCTCTGGTGCAACACACACACACCAGAGGTGAGTTGAGAGAATGGGCTCAAAACCACTGTCTTCCATTCTTGGCTGGTGTATGGTGCTGAAGGGGCAGAGCAGAATTCTCCATCAGAGTCCACCTTTCCTGTTGGATTTGTGGAAACACAAGCAAACTAGAGGAAAAAGGTTCAGTCGGGGTAGTCTGGCCCAAAACAGTAGCCACATCCAGGCACTGTTATGTCTGTTCAAAGCAATACATACCTACAGTCCACGTGTGGATGCTGAAGGTAAAGGATTCTGGTCCCCATCTTGTCTTCATAGAGTTATCCAAACACCAGTACTTAAAATGCCTTCTGTGTGGAGGACTACGGTTGACATCAACACAAGGACACCTGAAATAATCTCCCTGAGTCAAACAGAAACATACAGTTGAAAAATTACTTTAATTTGTCCTTGCAAAATACCAAAGACTTGTGAGGAAGCCAGGCAAACATGACAGGTGAAACCCATTCTTTGACCAGTCTGAGCTGTTGTTCTCTTTCCTCATTGCATGTTTGCCACAATGCCAGATACAGACCTTTAGTACAAGAATTGAGACAAAACACACAGGATGCTGCTCTTTTCAGTATTCCCAGGGAAAGGACAAAGAAGAAATATTTATTTTTCCTGTGAAAAATCGTTAACTTAGAACTACCAGGAGATGGGTACGACGCCCCTTTGAGCTGTGTCTGAGGCTGCCTGTCTTTGTAGCTTCGGTGAACATCGGTTTTAGTGATGAATTGGGAAAAACAAGGTAGAAATGATCCAATTGCCAGTAAACCCATCAAACCACAGGCTGACAAAGGAATTGCTTGAAGTGATACCAGGGTCTCATGGACCGGTGAGACACCAGGCTGCCTGTGAGCTCTGGTGCAACACACACACACCAGAGGTGAGTTGAGAGAATGGGCTCAAAACCACTGTCTTCCATTCTTGGCTGGTGTATGGTGCTGAAGGGGCAGAGCAGAATTCTCCATCAGAGTCCACCTTTCCTGTTGGATTTGTGGAAACACAAGCAAACTAGAGGAAAAAGGTTCAGTCGGGGTAGTCTGGCCCAAAACAGTAGCCACATCCAGGCACTGTTATGTCTGTTCAAAGCAATACATACCTACAGTCCACGTGTGGATGCTGAAGGTAAAGGATTCTGGTCCCCATCTTGTCTTCATAGAGTTATCCAAACACCAGTACTTAAAATGCCTTCTGTGTGGAGGACTACGGTTGACATCAACACAAGGACACCTGAAATAATCTCCCTGAGTCAAACAGAAACATACAGTTGAAAAATTACTTTAATAGCAGCTTCACTCTGGATATGCAAATCCCTCCATTCTCGTTGGCTGCTGCAATTCCTCTGTGCCAATTGGTTTCTCTGCCGCTTCATTTTTCAGATGTTTTACAGCAATAAAGACATTTCTTTTGCTCCCAATGTCCTTTTCCACAAAAAGAAGAGAGAAACTGCACTGAAATCTCCACACAGCTCAGTCTCTCCAGTAACGTCCTCATCCATTCCCTTTTGATCTTCCCTGTCCCATCAGCCCACCCAGGGCAAGACTCCCAGATAATCTGTCCTGGTTGTGGTTCCACCAGGAGATCCGTGTCCCAATTTTCTCAAGCTTTGCACGATGATGGGTACAACAGACTACGTCCTTTGGGAAGGAGAAAGGGAAAGGAGAGGAAGCAGATGGGGAACAAAGAAGAACTTAACCAATGGGTAGATTATCTCCAGAGATACAGGTCCCAATTACCTTACTGTACTTTATGTAATTCCCACTGCTATTTATGACCTTTCTGGTCTTGGACCATTGAGTCTAACGTGCTTTCAGGACAATGCAATACATAAAAGCAGGTTCCACAATACCAGTGTTCCTCATGTGTCCCATTTAATATCACTGTATGTTATATAGCTATGAAATTTAGAGGTAAAATCCTGACTTCAGCAAGGTCGGTGAACAGCAGAAGCACATTACATGAAAGGAGTAAATGAGTGTGGCTGTTTTTTCCCTTCAAACTATTTAAAATGAGTGTACGTAACTCCGTTTGCTTTTAATGTGTTATACCGACGCACAAAAAAATCACACGTAATGAGTGCATGATGAATCATCAATCTCAGAAATAAGGCTGATTACCAACACCAACATCATCATAATGTTGAGGTCATGGCTTCAATCTGGAAAAAAGTATTTCAAACCTCAAGATAATTACTTTGTTTTGAAAAAAACAAATGGTATTAACTTCCACTGCTAATGGACTAAAAGGTGCTCCCAGTCTGACTCCTGAGGTCACAGGCTATTTGTGATATACAACACCTTTTCGAAGACCTTTCAGGGAAATAACCTTAGGAATGATGTATGGCACAGCCTAATAGTCTAAGAAGAGTCTTTTGCTGACCAGTCAAACAGTCGTGCACTCAGATTCCCCACATTTTACGATGTCACAGAATACCATAATCCATAAATCTTTGGTAAATACCTACTTATCTCTAAAGCACCTATACATATTGTTGACAACGTTTTTGTAGAACTGTAAATTCTTACTAGTTACAGGTATTTTAATGTTTCTGCAGCTCAGATATTTACCGATCTGCCTTAGGAAGAAATATGCTTAAGGCAAAATTTTTACTTTATTGCTGTCTGTAATAGGCAGATATTTTTCTTGCAAGGGATTTCCTGCAATAAATACCATTGTCATTCTTACGACTGAAGTTGTTGCCTTGAAACACCTTGTCCTGAAATACTGCCTTTCCAAGCCATTATTATATAATTACTACAGCTTTTGACCTAGTTACACAAAACACACAGGATGTTGCTCTTTTCAGTATTCCCAGGGAAAGGACAAAGAAGAAATATTTATTTTTCCTGTGAAAAATTGTTAACTTAGAACTACCAGGAGATGGGTACGACGCCCCTTTGAGCTGTGTCCGAGGCTGCCTGTCTTTGTAGCCCCAGTGAACATCGGTTTTAGTGATGGATTGGGAAAAACAAGGTAGAAATGATCCAATTGCCAGTAAACCCATCAAACCACAGGCTGACAAAGGAATTGCTTGAAGTGATACCAGGGTCTCATGGACCGATGAGACACCAGGCTGCCTGTGAGCTCTGGTGCAACACACACACACCAGAGGTGAGTTGAGAGAATGGGCTCAAAACCACTGTCTTCCATTCTTGGCTGGTGTATGGTGCTGAAGGGGCAGAGCAGAATTCTCCATCAGAGTCCACCTTTCCTGTTGGATTTGTGGAAACACAAGCAAACTAGAGGAAAAAGGTTCAGTCGGGGTAGTCTGGCCCAAAACAGTAGCCACATCCAGGCACTGTTATGTCTGTTCAAAGCAATACATACCTACAGTCCACGTGTGGATGCTGAAGGTAAAGGATTCTGGTCCCCATCTTGTCTTCATAGAGTTATCCAAACACCAGTACTTAAAATGCCTTCTGTGTGGAGGACTACGGTTGACATCAACACAAGGACACCTGAAATAATCTCCCTGAGTCAAACAGAAACATACAGTTGAAAAATTACTTTAATTTGTCCTTGCAAAATACCAAAGACTTGTGAGGAAGCCAGGCAAACATGACAGGTGAAACCCATTCTTTGACCAGTCTGAGCTGTTGTTCTCTTTCCTCATTGCATGTTTGCCACAATGCCAGATACAGACCTTTAGTACAAGAATTGAGAATATTATATTGTTATTATGTAAAAGGCAAAAATGTTTGGTGCTGAAGGGGCAGAGCAGAATTCTCCATCAGAGTCGACCTTTCCTGTTGGATTTGTAGAAACACAAGCAAACTAGAGGAAAAGGAAGGTTCAGTGGGGGTAGTCTGATCAAACAGAAACATACAGTTGAAAAATTACTTTAATTTGTCCTTGCAAAATACCAAAGACTTGTGAGGAAGCCAGGCAAACATGACAGGTGAAACCCATTCTTTGACCAGTCTGAGCTGTTGTTCTCTTTCCTCATTGCATGTTTGCCACAATGCCAGATACAGACCTTTAGTACAAGAATTGAGAATATTATATTGTTATTATGTAAAAGGCAAAAATGTTTTATTAGTGTCCCTGATCTCATTTCAGTCATCTAGGTGGTTTTGTTGGTTTTTTTTCAAAAAAATCTTTTTTTTTGCCCTCTGAAATATAACCTTGCTTTACAGGCAATGAAATGTTTGCTTTCTTACTGGAGGGCTGTAGCTTTCTGTTTGCAAGTATGAGAACCCACGCTCCTTAAACTGTGGTTGTTATTAATAAAGGTCTCAATGACTGACAAGTCCCTACTTCATGCCTCTTTATTTTACCCATGGGAGATAGTTAAGCTGCATTGTTTGATTTGTATACGTTGATGTTCTGATAGCACTGGCCACTTCTATTTCAGCTGGAGTGGAAATACATTCCTTGTTGGCTCCTTATTAAACATTTGTTAGGCAATTTTTATGTCCTCTCAGAATCTCTTATTTTCTAACTACTTAAACACTGCTCTGATTTTTTCTGTCATTTTCTAATCTCATGTAGCCTTCTGAGTGTAGGAAGAAAAATAACTCCCTTATTTATGTCTGATTCTCCTGTAACTTGCTCAGTTTTTCCAAAAATGTCTCCGTATAATTACTGTGCTGTTAACCACCTATCCAGAATTCCTTAGAAATTTACTTCTTATCTCCCTTGGAAGTAAATCACAGTTTAATCACCTGCCAAAGCTGGTATTAAGTGTCCAATTAAAAAACAAACCTTTGCAGCTTATCACTTTATGCGGTGAGAAACAGGTGTGTTTTTAGGGGAGTCTTGGGCCAATTTCTATTGAATTATCCGTTTGGACTCCCACTGGCTTCAGAGGGTGTGGAATGAGGCAGATGGTGGAGGATTTGTTTGGGGTAAGGACCTGATGGATGTCTTCTGAGCCTGGGCAACTCCCCCAAGCCTCATTGAAGGCTGCGGGTCCAAAATTCCTAAGGAGCTGACCCAATTATGCTCCACAGTCATACAGCTGTCATTTTTGCATGTTAAGCAGAACTGGAAAGAAGCGTCATGAGGAAAAGTTACCGGAATATCTGGAGAACCTCTGAAGGGCACATCCTGACTGAATGGCTTCCTAGTCCTGTTTTGGGATGGTGAACAGCTCACTGCAGCACTTGGAATGATGTCATTGCCATCGCCAGACTAATGAATTTGGCATGAAGTTCGTCCTGGTTGCACCATTATGGTTGTCTTATTACTCACGAGTACAAAGTCAGCACAATTTTGTGCAAGTTACACCAAGAAACTGTTCCAAGACAGCATTCAGCTCATGTTGTTGGGCATTTAGGTGGGTTTATGCTGGAAAGGCACTGATGCAGGAGAGCAAGGGGAAATCAGTGCAAAAGCAAAGTCTCTAGACTCAGCTCGAGCTCCAGCATCACTGGAGGGCTGTGCCAGGGAAAAAGGGGTAGCAGTCACATTTGCCTTGCCCATGCTTTACATCCGATGCCCATCTGGCACAACAGAGCTGTGCTGGTTCTTTTTCTGGGAATCTCTGTATCTGGGGAGACAAGTCTTTGCTCTTTATTGAACTGTGGGTATTCCATCACCATGCACAGAGAGAGATTATTTACCTTACACTTGTGTTGTCCTATTTGTGTGTCAGCAATGAATTCACATACGTGCTATGTGCAATACGAAGTATGAAGTGCAGAGTCTCCTGTAAATCCTTCCTGACCACAAACACCAGTCCAGCCAGCTTCAGCATCAACTGGTCTTAGTAACACTCACAATCAACCCCGTCTCCAGAGACTCTCCTCTCCTCCTGCACACTGTGTTTCTGTGGTGCTGAATAATGCACTGCACACGCTCTTGTTTTCAGATCTCTTCATTCTTTAATCTTTTATACCATCTTTACCCACAATGTATGATAAAAGGTAGTCTTTCCATATCCATAAAGGCTGTCATTCCACAAACATAAGAGTCAAAGACTGTCATAAGATAGTGCAAAAGATATTCCTACTCACTTGGCAAATGTCCTAAAGGTATGTCAAAGTGCAGCAGACTGTGACTGAATGAAAACTTAAATTCTTCTGATTAACTCCGCTATTACAACGTACAAAGCCCTTTTCCAGTGGGTGTTGTTGCAAATGGATATGTCTAGGTCAGGTCTTGAAGACCCTGCCTAAGGAAAACTCCTGCTGAACTCAAGCCCTGGGTGAGAAGTGAAGTCAGACCCTCGAAGTCTGTTCAAATAAATCAGGGCTGATTATCAGCGAGTGATGAAATCGCCGTTTTTGCGCAATGATATGTACACATTTGGCTCTTTGAGTTTTTTGTAGTTACATTCATTTCAGTCATCTTGTTAAATGAAAAACAGATGCCACCATCAAGTATTAAAGCTCACAAAGATGGATTTTCACATTTCTTTTAGTGAATGTTTGTATCAATAATACACATGAAAAGGGCCCGGGAAGTTTTATTACATTAATTTAGCCACCATAAATCAGCACAGAATACAAAACTCATTTAAATTACCACCTTAGGGCCAACGTAGGAATGATGAAGTGTTAAGTTCCAACCCTTATCACGGATTTGGTGACAATCCTCTTTTTAAACATCAGTGAAGCGATGAAGGGGGCTCGGGGTGATGGGCTTTGCTGTGGTTTCGTTCTGCTCACCCAGAGAAGGCAGGAAAGCAAAGGCACACCTGGTGCAAAAGTAGCTCCCCAGGGCAGGGGAGGGGAGATGCCACAGCCCCTGGCTACAAAGGTAGGACTTTTCCTTCATGCAATAGTAACTGGTGCTTTCAGCTCTAAAGGAGAGAGAACCCTGGCTCAGTCCCTGCTCTTAGCCAAGATAGCAGCACCCACAGATGCTTTCCTAATCCAACCACATCTTGCATCCCGCATCTCAGCCCTGCTTTACAGGAATCCCATTTGGTTGTGTAATTGCTGCCATCCTCAGACAATTATATAATTTCCTCTTGTGAATTAATAATAATAATCATAAATAACGTTAACTATTGCTGGAATTTTTACTGTAATTGCTTGCTTGCTCCATTAGTCCTTTGGCCTTTCCATGGAGATGGCCAATGATAATGCAGAAAATTGTTGTTTTGTTTGAATACTGTCATATGTCTCCTAAAGCTGGTGTTGAGACCACCAGTTTGTTCCAGAGAGGATATGTTCAATGACTATCAGATGATTATGACTAACTGGTTTATGGATTCAAGTTAGTGGCCTAAAAGTGAAAGTGGTTTTTTTTTGTCTTTTTTAATCTCAATACAAATTCTCAGAGCCAGAGTTATCCCATTTTTGTCTTTCCATCAAGCTGTGGTTATACTTATTTGTCAAGATGGTTTGAAATTCTTTTCCCTGGTCCTTTGAGACCAGAGGATTCTTTGTTCTTTAATATTTTCCTCTCTTCTGTATATTTTAGGACAGTTCTCTAACCCTGTCTTGTTAAACTTAATTGGACAGGACCTTAATCGAGGTGACTACATCAGATGTCGTGTTTTCCTCTTCTCTAACCAATACTGTACCCACTTCCAGGAGCTATTCTTTTGGAGTAACTGCTTCTTAGGAAGTATAAATGTTTGGAAAACAAATTAGCTCCAAATGTGACTAGCCACTCACCCATAAGTCATGATTTGCCTATTTTCCCATGCTTTGTTTCTTGTACCAGTCAAAGGAAAGCTAAAAACAAAATAGATTAAATGTTTTCGCAACATAGCATCAAAGGCTATAATTTTGTCCATTCACATAATTAAAACAAGATCAGACTGAGTGAATAGTTGGAAGGGACCCGTTCTAAACTCACAGGAAACTTAAGTATTTCAGGAACCGACGGTGTCTGTGCAGAATGGGCAGTTAGTGCTGAAGCGATGCCACCGACGGTGTCTGTGCAGAATGGGCAGTTAGTGCTGAAGCGATGCCACAGTGTGGTTTTCAGACAAAATTGTGAAAAATTAATCAGCTTGAATAGATCCGGTCAAAATGAGGGAACATTTCATACGCCAGATTTATGGGTTTGGTTAAAAGAAGTGAGATTCATTCACTGCAACATATCTTTTCAAAGGGTTTTTAAGGGAGGACGTGGAGCTTTCACCGAATGTTGTTCATGTAGGGTTTTTTTTCCACTGGCTCTTCTTCTCACTGAAAGGAAAACTAGTTTCTTGATCCCATGACACTTTTAGAAGTATTAAGTACACAGCTGAAGAAATACGCACCATGAACTAATTAGCCAGTGAAAACAAGCCTATTTTTCTGCTTGTGAATTGTCTCAGCAGAATGTGACTTTTACAAATATGGAAGCTTACAAATCCTAACACTTTGCTCATTTATTGTGCTAACAAGGAAAGACAAGAATCCTTTGATTTAAAAGAAGAATAAGGCTGGGGCTGAGGGCTTCCCCAAACCTTTCTGATGGTGCTCCAAGCCCTCAGTGACACTCTGTCCACCTCCTGTGCTGGGGACACCACCGAAGACAGCAGGTCTTCTCCATGGCTGCTCAAGCCCATCAAGCCTTGGTAGTCCCCGGGGCTGGGTTCAATTAGTATGAGAGCAAGACAGAGAGACAACTGCAAGCTCCTTCTCGTGTCCAACAGGCTCATCAAATCAAATATGTTACATCCGTTGCACTGGCGTCCTGGTGAGCTATTACGTCATCCAGAGGGAAAAATATTCACATTTGGATCATCCAGATGCAAACACAGGAGCTTGTTAGTGAAATTGTGTTTGAAGACATTGAATCACATTCAGTTAACATCTTCTAATTGTTGCCCAATTGCGTTTCATACAAATTCAGTCTTGAGGTACTCCACTTAAATGCGTTTGCACTGATTGTGAAAACATCAATTGCTCTGTAAAGGCTAAATAAATATGTAATTGCGTTTCAGTACCACATTTTCCCCCAAAACAATTCTTAAAAACACTCGCAGATAAACCCATTGCTATTTAAACTGTGTATAAAACATGAGTTTTTATTCAGGGTGAAATCCTGGCCCCAATGAAATCAATGGGAGTTTTGCCATTGACTTCAGTGGGGCCAAGATTTCTCCCTTGATGCACATGATATATTTTTCCTGACATTTAGTATGATGAAACAGCCCTGGTTCTGATTAGCCCAGGGTATAAATAGTATCAGTCAACTAGAGCAAAATTCAAATCAAACCTCAGGCATCTTTGCTGATGCTGCTTTGTTTCGGAGCGCTGTGTGCTAACGAAGAGACCCAAATGGCTATTTGGAGTCAAGGACTTCATCTGAGTCACTTTCTGTTGATGCACATTTAATCATAAATCAATGAACGGGCAGCAAAGGGTTAGTAATCATGGAGGCGTCTATTCATATGTCTTGTGACATACATTTTTCCAGCGTGAATTCTTCATTAAAAGAACCCTTGATGTCTCACAGCTTGTTACCAAATTGGGCCTTGACTCTTAATATAATTTAGATGTGTTTAAAATATGCTTCTCAGAAAAGCTGCCTCCACATTTATGAAAACTATATACAATAATATTAGGAAGAAATCTGCCGCTTGTTTTGACAAGTTTTATTTTGTAATATCTTATGAATGAGCATATGAATACGTTTTAACCTGTTGCTTTTTGTTTGAATCAATGGTACTGCAGGAGGAGAGCTTGTTTTCTGAGACCATTCAATAAATTGCTTGCACATTGCACAGCAGAGAAAAACATTTCTAATCTTTCCCTAAAATTTACATTCTTTTTTTTTTTTCACAAAAGGGAAAAAAAATAATAATAATAATAAAAGGGGTGGTGTCATCAGAAAGCAAAACTAACGGAGAGACGGTGGCAGAGATGAATAGATGTTAAACCTAAAGGGAATCATTGCAATCGTGTCATCTACTTTATGGAGTTAATCTATAGGGCCTAATTACGTAGTTTCCCTGGCCCACGCAATGCCGTCCGTAGAGCATCTTCCAGGCAGCTCCAGCAGGGATGGGAGCTCTCCAGCTGGAGGGAGATGGTCTCCCAGGCAGAGGGGAGGCAGCAGCTCTGCCCCATCACACCCTTCCCCTCCCCGGCTCCCCCTTATCGCCGCCGCTTCGTTATCTGCCTCAGCAGCACATGTGGGGCTGCGATATTTCAGGAGACATGATAGAGAATAAGGACCTGTTATTTGCCTGCTATTCAGGCAAAAAACTCCCACTGGCATCTACGAGCCCTTAAATAGTACAGCATGTTGCAAGTGGAATTGTTTATTGTGTTCAGTCAGAGCCGGCTACAGCCAGCTCTCACTACTGACTCAACTACACGAAAACTCGCCCTCCTGTCATCCCACACTGCAACGCTCACTGGGCCCAGTTCTGTTTCCACTTAAGCCCTGGAATAAATGGAGTGGAGGCAGCTCCACCATCTCCTTCTTCTGAATCCCGGCCCTCTTGAAAAGCAACCAGAGCGCCTGGAAGGTGGAGACGGCGGCTCCGACGCCGCCTTGGTGAGAAAGGTGGTGTGATTTACACAGCCCCGTGAGCAAGGGGTGACCCAAGTGCCTGGGACCTGCTTTTACTGCAGCTCACCCCTCTAAAAACCAGCACAGCAGAAGCACGGAGTGGATACTGGTGGTGGGATTTGGTCTCTAGGGGCCGAACAGATAAACTGTCCCCTGCTCTCATGCTTTGCGCTCCAGCAGCCTCCAGGCACAGCCCCTCGCTGTAGCATTATCCCCAGACATCTGCAAACATCTAACAGCGGCTGGAATTAGCACTTACAGGTATTGTTGCGATTTACTTGGCTTTATAAATTCTCCTTTGCAGCCTTATTCACGCGGGCCACTTGGGAACGCCGCATGCAGCAGGTTGCATTCTTGTTTTAGCAGTGTTAAAATTCATCTCCCACCTCTTTCTTGCTAAGTGCAGGTAGGTACACACTCTTGAGTGAATAGGACATGCTCCACTTGTGAAGTGTAGAAGCAGGTCAATAGACAACTTTCAAAAGGAACCATTTAGGATAATTAAGCAGCACATACACACCAGCAAGAGTTTATTTTGTATTGGAAGGCATGTGGTTAGGGAAACAATAGCAGTTTTTTCCCTGGAGAATGTTAATTAAATTGAACACCCTGGAAAACTGAACTATTCTTACCACAAATCTATAAATCAAACTGTTCTGTTTGCTTAATATAATGCTTTGCTATTCTAGTCACACTGAAGTGGGCCAGCCGCACAATGCCAAGATATTTCCATGATGAGCACATTAGAAACACTGATTGACTATAGATCTTGGGGATGCAAGGCCAAACCCGTATCTCATTTACTCCAGAATAACCAAGATCAAAATCTGGCCCACGCTGTTCAGATTAGTACATAAATAACATGAAAGGTTCGTGAGCTCTCCAGCAGATGCATTACGTACTTATTATTTGTGCTGGAGAAGTCCCTGGCAGCTCCAGTAACGGACCAGGACTTTGCTGTGCTCGGTGCTGTACAAACACTGAGCAAAAAGATTTGACTCTCTGCTTTGCCAAACTAGCTTGAAGACACCTGTGAGCAGATGTTCAGCTCCTCTGCTTATCTTACTTAAGCAAGATCACAACACTCTCTGCCAGAGGGTACCAGAGGACAGACGTTAGCAGGGTGGTCCACTTGGTCCCCTCTTCTCAGAGGCTAAAGGGGCTCTTTTCATGAAGAGGTATTCTGACTCTGAAGCTTATATTCCTAGTTTTTATGCCCTGGGGCCAAATTTTCAGCTGGCATAAACCAAATTTCCCAACCAGACCGAGGCTGGCAGATGGGGATTGGGGCAGTCGGGGAGCAGTCCCTGAGAGCATCACCCCCAGCAGGGCTCGGTGCCGTGGTGGGACTTCAGCTGCCACTCAGAACTGTATCACAGGCCACATCAAAATACACTGAGCACATGGGGGCCAGTGCTCATGTAGTCCTCCTTGCATAACTCTGCTTTGATCCAGAACTTGATAAAATACTTTCTTGTTTTCTTGAGTGGTCTGTGACTCAGGTTCCCATGGACAACCCTTACCTTTCCCATGACATGCAGTTGTCACTCACGGGAAGAAAGGTCATTTTAGTTCCAGCCACCCAACTTGCTATCCGTATCTCACTTAGATGCTAAATAGAACTTAAATAAGGAAAAAATCAGAAATTTCAAGTTCTGAAAGGAGTTTTGCACACGCTGAGAAAGCGAGCTTAGTATCAGGCTCTGTGTTCTGCAAAAGCAATGGGTGTGAGTGAGTGTGTCCCTGAGACAGTGGAAAGATTTGGGAACGGTCACGTACAGAGAAATGAAGGAGCCACACCGACCTTCACAGGGGTAAATTGCTGGCTGTACAGATCAGCAGTGGATCAGTATCTCTGGAAGAGGTTCTCCTTAAATGGAAATGGTCCAAGAGGCGCATAATTGGGAACGGTCTTTGTGGTGTACGGAAGATTTTCTGGGCCATGTATGGATCACAGGGTCTGTATCAGTCAGCAGCACAAAAACAAAGCAACCTAGACTGCAATAGCCATAGGAATGTAGAATCAAGGGGGCATATTTGTACCCTGAGCACCTTAAACTCACCAGTAGCAGGTCTGCTGTGCCAGCAGCTGACAGGGCTCTCACTGCAAGGTCACCTGCACGGCATCCCAGCACTGGATGTAAAGGCTTCTGACACCAATTGTGACACAAGGCAGCCTCATTTATCACAATGTGTAAGTCCTGTTTATTGAAAAATAAAAAAAAAGGCAACTCCTTCCACCAGTCTCAGCGTGGATCTCAGCTTTGCACAGATCCCTTTCCAGGCAAAGCTGACTTGCTGTCTCTCCATCATTCCTCATCCCTGGGCCAGAAGCAGAAAGGTTTCCAATGTTTGACCTGGTGGCTCCATTCAGAAGAGCAACCATATCTTGAATTAATAACTCTGTGGTGACAACGGATAGGCAGAAAAAGATGATATTTTGTATCACTCTAAAAACACTATGAAAAAGTCCCAGCGTGGAACAAGGGCTATGAATATGCAAACAGCTCTTTCACAATTTATTGATCTTCATTTGTAATATAAAATGTTAAACCTTTATTTTAAAGCATGTAGATATACTGGTCTTTAATGTAGAGCCTAAATACCCACGGGAATGGTTTAGCTGCTACTGGATTGCAGTTAATTTTTGTAAAAAAAAAAAAAAAGACAATTCCTCAGCATTAAAATAGTGTCATGAGATGCACATAGCTGGAACTTTCCAAAACATGTAATTTAGCCTTTTTAAGGGAGTTATTTTTAATTCTGTCATGTATTAATGTTTTGGGCTTTCTCACAAGATTTGCAGAAGTATGTTACACTGAGGGAAAGGTCTGGTATAAACCACAGTTGTTCAGCCAGCCGTCAGTCACATTACAGGAAAAAATGAACACTTCTTTCATTCTTGCGTTTGACCCCTCCAATACTTTATTGTCCCTTCTAATGAGCTAAACATTTCTGCTGATTTGTTATATGTAGCAAATATAGAAGCAATGAAACCCATCTGTGTAATTTATTCATTGATTTGGACTTGAATCCAAGTGTGTTCTAAGTAGCTCTTGTCTGCGTGCATGTGTGTGTGAGAGAACAGCTCATCAGCAACGAAAAAGTCTTAAACTTACCTGCTTGAAATATTTATGAATAATAGAAAATACTCTGGATCTCCTTGTGTGACACCCAGCAGCCATTTCAGAAACAGCGACTGGTTTTGTCAAGTAAGGGCCACTGGTCTGAGCTCTATATTTGTGGTAAAAACACATTTTTAGGGAGTTCTCCTCATAATCCTTTCAGTTTGAAAAAAAATAATAATAATCAAGGAAGGCTGGAAAGCTGCGATAAAATAAAGCAAACTCAAACACACTTTGTGTCCCCTGCTCAGTGATGAAAAAGTACATCCTGACAGTGGTTCTGTGGCTCCCATCTAATTGCCACTTTCTGTAAAACATTTTTAAATGAGGGGGGAGTTGTGGTTTCTACCCTGAGCTCTTCAAAACCCCGCCGATTCCAAGTCACCTGTTAAAAATCTGTTTTCCTTTAAGCCACCCGAGGGCCTATCTCTTCTTTCAGACTCCAAGTAACCTTGGGAAGGAATTGTTTTAAAACAATTGCTTTCAGGCTGTTTTAAGTTTCTTTTTTCCCATCTCCAGCCGCTGTGGATGTTTGGTCCGGGCTCCAAGGGTTGTACAAAGCCTTCCACCCAAACAGTCCCGCCTGCGCAAGCGGGACAGCAACTCCTTCCAGGCTTTATTATGAATGAAGGAGGGAGGTTGATGGGAGCCAAGTCTCTGGAGGGGTGAGGGCCTGCATGTACCTCCCAAATTTTCCGATCACACAGCCGCTTTCTGGCCGGGAAGTGCAAAGGCAGAGCTGCTGAACAGTGCTCCCTGCTCTGCAGAGACCCTCTGCCTTCTTCTTCCAACACCCTGCTGCCAAACCTTACATGATCCAGACGAGGAAGGGGCGAAAAAGATCCAAAAAAACCCGGGAGAACAAATTAAAATAGAGTAACGGTCTGATTGAAGGGAACGGGGAGTTCCCCCAGAACCCTTCTTTCTTGATGAGTTGAACATTAACGAGCTGACCAGGTCTGAAATAAGTCAAAGACTTTTTTTCCGTTCTTTCTTTTTTTTTTTCTTTTTTTTTTTCCTGGCTGAGCGCTGGTGGCAACAGATTAACAGGTCACCGGACTGGGTCTGAGAATTGCTGCCAATTACCTCGTCTCTGCTTGTTGCACTACGGTCTAATGGCATCATTTAACATGCGCTTCTCTCCCAACACCCCAGCTGGTGACACCCAATAAAAAAGCGTGATTGATAGATAAATCTGCCTGGGTACATCCAGGGGGGAAAAGCGGGGATTATCATCTTGGGGGTAAAACATCCTTTCCCACTGCCTTTTAGCTTCTTCCCCATCCGGACAGCGTGGCCAGGAGCCTGCAAAGACTGGTAGCCCGGGGGGGATGTGGAGCCCTCCGGCCATCCAGCCCCCTTGGCCGGGGTGCGGGGGGAGAAGCGGGGCCGGTCCCGCCGCCCCCCTCCCGCACCGGTTGCGGGTCTCTGGGCTGGAGCCGTTCCCCCTCAGACAGCAATTACAGCGAGAAACATCTGAATCAACACAGCATCATTTACTTCAAGAATTGACAGCCCTTCCACTTGAACTGGTTTAAATTAGTCGACGCCACATTCTTTTCCTCCTGTGTGTGTTTTGTTTTCTGCTCTTTTTTTTTTTTATTATTCCCCTTTCTTTTACATAGGAATATATAATTGCGGTAATTCACCCAGCTGAATGCGAAACAGCTCAGAGAGAGGAAGAAAGCTGGAGGGGCTGAGCGAGGGAGGTGCGCACCCCGCCACCCCCTTCCCCACCTTCCGCGCGAGGCTGCGGAGGGCTCCGCAGGTGCGGAGGGCGCCGGCCTCCACCAGGACGGGGCAATGGGACGTCCTCCGTGTGTCTCCGGCCCAGCCCCCGCATCTCCCGGGTGAAGGGTGGCTGCGGGAGGGCCGAGAGGGGCCACCGGGTCCCGGCTCCCCCGGCACCGGAGCATCCCCGGCCGGGAAGGGACCGGGAGGGGGGTCGGGTCCCGGGCGGGCGGGGGGCAGCGTGTCCTTGGCTTCCTCAGGGGGACCTACCTTCCGGACAGGTGCAGATGGAAAGGGGGGACATTAAAATCAAATTATATACATGTATAAAGACAGAGCCCTCGGTTGGCAGCGGGAATGATTAAAGGGAAACCTCCCGTATGAATATTTCATGTGAAATGATGCCACCCCCCCCGAAGGTACAAGAGCCCTCCTTAATTAAACTGGTGTAAACGTTGCCTTGTGCTCCTTTTTCATTTGAGTCACGAGGACGAGCGGGGAGACTGCCCGAGTTTTACCCTTATACCCGAAAAAAAGAAGAAGAAGCAGCGGCCCCGTCCCGCGGGAGGGGGGGACCCGTCGGGGCTGCAGGTCCCGCAACGCTGGGGGCATCCGCGGGGACGGGGAGCCCGGGGAGATGCGGGAACCGACGGCGGGGACGGAGGAAGGTCCCGGGGGGGGGACACAGAGGAGGGCAGCGGCCGAGGAGAGGGACCAGCTCTGCTCCGGCATCTCCCAGCCCCGTGTCCCGCCGCCCCGCATCTCCATCCTTTCCCCGCTGCCCCCCCAGCAAAGGGGGGACCACAGAGGGTTGGGGACCGGTGTCCCTGCCCCTTTTGCTGTCCCCCAGCTCAGGGACACTCTCTGCCCATCTCGTACCCCCCGTACCCAGGCCGGAAAACGCACCAGGAGGGCTCTTCCCGGCAGAGTGATCCCCAACCCGCTCTTCTGCCCACCGACGGTCGAGGGGGGTTTCGGGGAGGGGGGGAGGGACTGCTCCCCTCTCCCGGCAGCTGCGGGGCCCCGGGGGCGGCTGGTGGGTCCCCGACGGGGACACCCGGGGCTGAGCCACCGGGAAACTTTGATCTGCAGCTGCAGCGGTTTCCATGGCGATGCGCGGGATGGCAGCGGGAAGGTGGTCCCCCAGCCACGGAGGGGACACGGCTGCCTAGCCCGGGAAGTCCCCCGTCTCCCTGTCCGCCCCCCCCTCAGCCCAGCATCGGGCCCCGAACACCCACCGGGCAGAGGAAAGCAACCCCCCCCCGCCGCGGGTGCCTGCCCTACCCGTCGGGGCTCGGCGCTGCAGGGGCAAAACCCGCCCGGGCAGGACCTTCTGCTTTGCCAAAATATTTAGGGGTGGACTTGGTTTCCCTCGTCAGGGAAAAACGGCAGAACCGACCGACCCCAACCTCTCAGGACTTTGCCACAATGGCGGAAAGAAAGAAAGAAGCGGATTTCCCAAAGCCCTTGACTTTCCCACTGGCAAATTGGCGTGAATTTCCCAGCCCGTCCGACGCTGAACTCCCGACCCCTCCCCACACCCTCTGACAATGTCCCTGCGATGCTTTCATTCAGTCCCACACCGCGACCTTGACTTCTTCCACACGTGACATCTTCCTTCCTTCCTTCCTTCCTTTTCCTTTTTTCTTTTTCTCTCTTCTTTTTTTTCTTTCTCTCTTTCTCCCTTCCTTTCTTTCTTCTTTATTTCTTTGTCTGTCTCTCTTTTCTTTCCTTTTTTCCCCCCCTATTTCTCTCTCCCTCATTCTTTCGCTCTTCATTTCTTTTTCTCTCTTTTTTCTTCCTTACAGATTTTACTCAGTGTTGTAGCGAGGATCTGGCTTCCTATGTTTTTGCATTCCTCGAGAATTAAAATAAAATAACGTTATTTTTATGAAAAGACCTTTTCATGTTTCATTTGAACAGCCGTTACTCTTCCAAATCCCGAATTCCTCTTTTTCATGACTCTGAGCAGTGACATTTGGCAGCCCAAGGGAAAGCAGGTACGGATTTACACACCGCTTCAAAACGGGTTTGTCGGGACAGGGAGGGTGACACAGGAGATAACTCTCTGATAGAGGCTGGATAATCACATTTGGATCCTAAACGTCCCATTACAGAAAAGACATACATCTGCCAAATAAAATAGCCGTGATGGTGGGGATTAGAAATGAGATCACAGAAGAGTTTATCTGGGAATATCTCCCTCTCGCAACCCACAAGAATGCACTTTTTTCCCCGCCTCTGATACCAACTCGCTGATCTCAAGATAAAACAACAGCCGTGGCTCCATTCTCCGGCCTCACGGAGAAAGTCAGGACTTCGCGCTGTCTGTGGACACAGCAAAACCAGAAAAAAAACAAAAAAAAAAAAAAAAAAAAAAAAAAAGGTTGTTCAAATCCTGATAAAGCTCTGAGTGAAACCCACAAAAACACCAGAATTCAGCAACTTCTTACTACGCAGAGGCTTGGATCAGCTGCTGCTTTCCGGGCGTTTGGAACTTGACAGATGAGTTTCCACATCTTATCTGAGTTTGTTTGGTGGCCGGGTCACCAACACGCATTCAGTCAACACTTTCACTCCGGGACTGAAATTGTTTTGAATTCCTCCTGGTTTTTTTATTATTATTAAAAAAAAAAACTTTAAAAATAATAATTAAAAGAAAAAAAAAACAGAATTATACAAAGGGGAAAGAAGAAAAAAAAAAATAAAAGCCGGTGAAGCCGAGCATCGCTGCTCTCCTGGGCTGTTCCCTTCCTGCCTGGGAATCGCTGAGACTTTCCAGAGCTCCCTGTGTCGGGGGTGGGGGGAGAGCGGAGCTGGGAAAGAGGGGGCCACCAGTTTGTCCTCTCCTTTCCAGGTAATCCCAAGAAAAAGGCTGGTTAAGCCCTTAGTTTTCTGGTGGGGCTGGGGGGCGGCTTTCTGCCCCCCTTCATGTCCCCCCAACGAATGTCCCCAGGCAAGGCGGGAGGCAGGGACATCCCCCCGCTCCCACTTTATGGCCAGGTTGTAAACGCCTGGCGGAGGTTTACTCACACTCAAACGGTTAATTAAGAAAACATTAAGGGTCCAGCTTAAACCAACAAAAGCCAGGCAGCTCCGAGCCGGGTTCCTACTCGCACACGGCGGCTGCGACCCCCCCGTCCCCTCCCGGAGCCGCCGTCCCTCCATCCCTTCCCGAAGCCCGAGATCCTGCCAGCCCTTCTCATCCTTCTCCTACCGAGCATCCAGCCTCTCAAGTGGCTGATGCTTCTCCTCTCCTGCTCTTCCAGTGGGAATCGGCGCCCAGCATCCAAATCCTTCCCCACTCCCTCCCTCCCCCCAGCCCCGAACCACACTCAGCCGGGACTCGATGGGTTTTTTGGGTTTTTTTTTTTGAGCAGCCTCCCCAGAATGGCAAAGGAAACAGGGACACCCGCGGGAGGTTGTCATCGGATCTGGGTGGCGAACATCGTGGGGAGGTGCGGGGTGATGTCCCCGCCTCTTCCCGGCCGGTCCCCGCCATCCCGAGAGAAGGACCAGGTTATTTCTACCCGTCCGGGACAACGGGCCGGGTTTCTTCCCATCTCCCAGGGATGGTGCAACCATGAGAGAGAAGATTGTGTGTCCTGAGAGCTCCTTTGCTTTCCCCAGCTCCTACCTCTGCCTGCTCCTCAGTATGTAACTGTCCCAGGGAAAAAAAAAATATAATAAATTTAAAAATAAAAAAATAACAAAAAATCGTTCAGTTTTTCTGTCTGTCCAGCCTTAGGGAAGGAAGAAGGATTAACACGGGGGAGGTGACGTGCAGAGCATTGGTGGAAAAGCGTGGACTTTGTTTGAAGACATCAAAAAGGAAAGACAGAAAAGGATGGACAGTACCTTCCAACACACTTTAGTTAGCTGGTGACAAAAACTCCGGGCATGCACTGAATGCATAATTACCCCCAACTGAAAATTCCCTATCTAATTTGATATTTGGTGCTCAGCAGAAGCTAGCCTTCGTAAATAATATACAAAGTAAGAAACCTAATCCAGCAGGCTAGAATGTTTAATTCATCATTATGCGAGCTAATTGGAAGGTGATTATATGGTAATTGCTCATTAGTGGTGTATATTTATCGCTGTACCTTATGTCAAGGCCATGGGAATTGTGTAGAGTCTGTTCTCTCATTTCAAGGATCAGTTTCAGAAGCAGGAGCAAAGCGGGCGAGATCAAGTTCTTCCTGACGTCAGGTCCAGCCGTGGGCGATGGAGAGCGGGGCTATAAATGCTCACCCGGAGCCCCCCGCACCATCCAGGGCTCCGGCCGGGCCGTGCGGGGGAGAGAGAAGGGGCTCCCGAGGCAGCAGGGGCCGGGGAGGGAGAGAAGGAGGACGAGGAGGAGGAGGAGGCAGAGCCCGCTTTGCCTGCTCCCGGGCCGGGGAAGCCACCTGCGAGGCGGGGTGCACCCCGTCGGGGAGCCCTCACCTACCCCGCGCCTTGTAGGGGGGACCTACGGAGCGGGGGGGACCTACGGAGATGGTGGGGGGGACCCACGGAGCGGGTGGGGAAGACCCACGGAGCGAGGTCGACCACGGCTCCCCCCCATCCCCGAGGGAAGAGGGGACCGAGGTGACTACCGGTCCCCTCATCCTCGACGGCTCGCCTTCCCCGCAACAGGCGCTAATTGCAAAAGGCCAATTAAAGGCGAGCGAGGGAAGGTGATTGATTAATGGCCCTTTTCGCTTTCAAGCCGTGGACGGGATTCCCCGGCTGGGCGAGTGTCCCACCAGGAGAAGGGCCGGAGAGGAGAGAGGTTAGGGCTGGGGGTCAGGAGGTTCTCTAAACTCCCGCGTCCCCCCCGCAGCGGGACCCTTTGGAGAAGTCAATCAGCGGGTGGATTAGCGGGGAGGAACCGGGGACGGGAGCAGGGGCCGGGAGAATCCCCTTTTTCAGGGAATCCGGTCCGGCCGGAGCTGCTTCGCCTCTTTCCTACGAGGCAGGCAAGATAGGCGCTGTGCTAATTAGGGGGGAACCGCTAATTTCCGCCAAACCCTCCGAAATCCATCAAAGCGGGGGTGGTGGTGTGGGGGGGAGAAGGTAAATAAACAATTTTTCGAAGCACAACAAAGCCACGACTCCCAAGGCCTCCCCCTTGGTCAAGTGGCAAAGAGAAGGGTGCGTGGGTGCCTGTTTGCGGGGGGGGGGACCCAGTCACACCCCGGCGTGGGGAGCGGCCACCAAGGGGCTGGGGGTGGCCACCAAGGGGCTGGAACCCGACGGCTTTGTCCGAAGGGAAAGGGTTAAAACTCCAAGGCGAGAGGGGCCAGATCCTGGCCGCGGAGCGGAGCCGGGGGTGAAAAGCGCGGAGCCGGCGGGGTCAGGCCCCTGCCGGTGCGGTT
>NW_015090865.1:650293-653280 GCF_001431845.1 Calidris pugnax | reverse complement strand
AGCGGCCACCAAGGGGCTGGGGGTGGCCACCAAGGGGCTGGAACCCGACGGCTTTGTCCGAAGGGAAAGGGTTAAAACTCCAAGGCGAGAGGGGCCAGATCCTGGCCGCGGAGCGGAGCCGGGGGTGAAAAGCGCGGAGCCGGCGGGGTCAGGCCCCTGCCGGTGCGGTTGGCCTTGGGGAGGGGGAATACGCACCACTCCGCGCCCGCGGGCCGCCCCCGCGCAACGCTGCCGTCGGAGAGCGGCCCCGGGTGGGGTGTGGGGGTCTCGGCTCGGCCCACAGCCCCTCGCCCAGCCCGTGGGGCCACCTGGCTACATCCCCGGCGAGGCGCGGAGAGCAGCGGATTTTCCGCGGGGGCGTCCGCTCAGTTATTTAATATAAAATGTATTTTTAAACACCCGCTCGGAGAGCAACTCGCCAATATTTATATTTCCACGTTGCCTGGCATCCACTGTCCCACATTAGACTCTGCCTCTCTCTCCCTCTCTCTAATCCTGCCACTTTAAATAGATGAATTAATAAAGCAAATGAGGGTCTAATAAGCTGACTGTCCTGCCTATTGAGGCAGGGGGAGAGAGACTAGAAAGTGCGCCAAATTTGTTTGCAGTGGATCAAGGCTAGCCGCCTTTGCTTCACTTTCTTTATCTTAATTCCGACTTGAAAAGATATAATTATCTAGTTTGAACAGAGCTGCTATCAAATCCTTCTCTAGGCAAGGCAGGGGAGAGCTGGAGTGGATTGCAGTGTTCTGAGCCGCTTGGTGCAGCCGGAGATAGGGAGTAATGAAGTTGTGGAGTCCTGAGATACAAAGGGCATTAACCTCATTAGCATGAAACCTTTTCTTCTAACCATTGTGGGACCCTTTCAGACTCCTAATCCCCCCTATTTTCAAAGCTTGGTTTGTAATAAAGCTTTTAGGGTTTTTTTTCAAAGCTAATGGCATTCTCTGAAGATTTTATTGCTGTTACGCTACATAGGACGCTTAATTTTTTTTTCCCCCCTCTCTCCCTCTCTTCTCTCACGGTTTAAAAAAAAAAAAAAAAAAAAGGAAGGGGGGGTCGAAAAAAAATAAAATATATAATTCCTGTAGAAATAAGCCTTTTATCAAGATGGGAAACAATTTCTAGAAAGGCCCGAGTCTGCTGTTCAGCCGCGCCGCGTTTCATGTTTGCCCATTTGCATGGGTTTGAAGCGGACCTCAAGCCAAATTGGGCGAGTTGAGGTGAAATGTGCGGCCCCGCTCGGTGTCGGGATCCGCACCATCAGCTGCTCCAGGAGCTGGGAATGTTGGGGGGGGAAAGGCGAGGAGAGAAGAGTTTACCTTGGGAATAGCTCTGCTAAATAATCAGCCTTGGTTTCAATGGAAGGGACTGCATTGCGACAGGCGTCCTAACCCTGCCTGGGCCTCTCTCATATTTGTAGCACCAGTGAATGGAAAGTCACCGGGATTGTATAAAAGGAGTAATGATTAGAAAAAAAAATTATCAGATTTAAAAAAAAAAATAAAAAAAAATAAATTTACATAGTACCCGCTAGAGCCAACACGTGCACAGAATGTCTAATCTTAACTTTTCAAGGCAGGATGTTTAACAAAGCTCGTATTTTCGCGATGCATTGTAACTTCGCCTTATCACAGTGTAAAGGGTAGTCAGATTGTCCTAAATTATGTCCAACTAGCCCCCCTGGATCCACGGATTAAGAGATTAAAGGAGACCACTGGGCAATGCCTCCTCTTTCCCCTTCATATTCCTGGTATGATAATTGCCTAAACTGATTTGCACTTTCACAAAAGCTTGCAGGATTCTTTGTAGCTCGAACAGAGCAGACGAGGTTTCTCTATCAATGGAAATAAAACTGATTAATGCAGTCTATCAGGCTAAGGAGCAAATGAAGCATGAAAAAACAACTGTGTACCCCCAGAAAACCAGCTAGTTTCCTCAAGGACCCAGAGCAACTTTTTTTTTTACTTTTTTTTTTGCCTTTTTTTTTTTCCCCCTCTCTTCTTGCCTCCACGTCTTCAATGTCAGAGTTTTACCCTGTGCCCGGGATCGCTCCCTCAGAGCGCCATCCCCCTCCCCGGACCTGCTCCTCACCGCAAAACCCCTGGCCAGGGGATTTAAAAGATGGGGGAAAAAGAAAAAAAGAAAAAAAATATTCTCCCTCTAAATAAAATACCTATTTTTGCCAAGGAAAGCCCTTCTCCGCGGAGCGCGGCTGCTGCGCACCCGCTTCACCCTCCCACTCCACTTCAGTTTCTCACCAGGGAAGGGGTTGGGTTTGTTGGTTTTTGGTTTGAGCTTTTTTTTTTTTTTTTTTTTTTTTTTTTAAAAAAAAAAAAAAGGTATTTATTTACAGCAAGTGGGTCTCTGCGGCTTATTTTTAGAGGTCTATTTACCAGGCAGTGAATTCATTAAGAAAACGCGCCTATGGCCGCAGGAATGCGCGGCGCGGCCGGGGGAGCGCAGGCTCCGACCGCAGGGGTTCCGCAGCTAAAAACAAGGTGGGGTGTTGAGGGGGGGGAAAAGGACCCGTTTCCGAGAAATTTGGGGGGGAAAGGGGGAAAATATATTGCTTAAAAAATTAGGGCATATTGATAAATCTTTATTGACAAAATATTGACAATGACATACTTCTTGGAAGTATATAGTGTGTTAGAATTCTAACAAATTAAACACAAAACACAAAAATATTTACATTCTGGTATAGAAGACATGAAGGAAACATTTGTCACTTTTTTTTTTTTTAGTAGCTCTATGATCTCGGAATATTATAAGGTCAGTGCTTGAAAGTTGCCCCAATGAAAATGGCCATTAGAAAAAAAAAAATATTAAAAAAAAAATCAATCTGCGATTTTAAGTCCCTTTTCTCTGGATCCTCCCAGTCTGGGAGATGTCCCCACCGCCAAACCTGGTCGCTGGGTTTGCGCTTTATTAATCTTAAAAAATAATCATCATCCGGTTTTGCAATGGGGATACAACTGGGGGAG
>NW_015090865.1:649943-650276 GCF_001431845.1 Calidris pugnax | reverse complement strand
CTCCCGTCCCTCCCCTGCCCCACCGTGTTTGTCCATCCGGAAGGAACACTATGCTTTGTTACTGCTACTTCATTTAGCTTTCACAAACACTTTGACGCCAGAAGTTATCATAAAATGTTTACAGACTGCACATTTCTCGTAAAATAAAATTAAAAAGCACACAGAACCTGTCTTAAAGGGAAAAAAATTACAATTCATTTCTGTCTTTAGGAACCGGGGTAATTTTTTTCCGGTTTTGCTTTTTTTTTTTGCTTTTTTTTTGCCTTTTTTTTTTTTTTTTTCCACAGCTGTCATTATAATGTTGGGGGGCTGAGGCTGTTGTCTGCTTGGGTG
>NW_015090865.1:649022-649581 GCF_001431845.1 Calidris pugnax | reverse complement strand
CTTTTTTTTTTTTTTTTTGCCCAGACGGCTTTACACATGCAATTCAAGTTTCTGAAACAGGTGTGGGGTTTTGGCTGCTTATGGAAATTTTCTCTTTCAAAGACGGAAAAAACTGTGAAGTGCAAAATGTCCTGTAAGGTGGTAATTTTTCTGGTTTGGTTGGGGTTGGTTGGGGGGGGGGTCGTTACTTTTTTTTTTTTTCTTTTTTTTTTTGCTTTTTTTTTGCCTTTTTTTTTTTTTTTTAAAATTTTTTTTTTCCCGATTTTTTTTTTTGTTTTTTTTTTGCCTTTTTTTTTTTTTTTTAAGATTTTTTTTTTCACGATTTTTTTTTTTGTTTTTTTAAATTTTTCGACGTTATGCTTTGAAAAGCGGACTGCGAGAAACGGAATACCTGTCAATCACCTCGTCCCGGTGTTTTTGGCTTGGATTGACAGATCCCCCTTGCCAGAGCGGTGCCGGCAGTGCCCCAGTTCGGACTCTCGCTGGCTCCCAGTTGCCCTCCCAGGCGGGAATCGCGGTTTTGACGATCTCCGTGTCCCTTCCCCGCACCGCCACGCCG
>NW_015090865.1:646483-649012 GCF_001431845.1 Calidris pugnax | reverse complement strand
GGGTTGGGGTGGTGGGGTGGAGGGTTGAGGGGGTGTGAGCCTTTAACACTTTCTGTTGGTGGGGTGCCTGGCTTTGAAAAGTCCAAAAGTGCCAGTTTTTTGTTTTGTTTTGTTTTTTTGTTTTTTTTTTAATCGTCCGACGTGACGTCGATTTCCTCTGGACTGGCTTGTTTGGTGGCGATTCTCCACCGGTTAATGTGATGAGTCCCTTTTTTCTTCTGTTGTGAGTCTGAACCTTCCTCTTCCAACTTTTGCCGCTTGAACTTTGTCCGTCTGTTCTGAAACCATACTTTTACCTAAGGGAGGAAAAGCACCGGCCCGTTACTCCCGTGCCCGCTCGGATACCGGGGCTGTCCCCTGCCCGCTGCCCCCGGGACGTGCCGGGGGGCTCCGTGCCCTGCCTGCTCCGTGCCCTGCCTGCATCATGTCCTATCTGCATCATGTCCTACCTGCTCAGTGCCCTGCCTGCACTATGTCCTGTCTTCACCGTGCCCTGCCTGCTCTGTATCCTGCTCTGGACGTGCCAAGGGGCTCCAGGCTCTGCCTTCACCATGCCCTGCCTGCTCCATGCCCTGCCTAAAACCGTGCCCTGCCTGCTCCATATCCCGCCCTGGTTGTGCCAAGGGGCTCCGGGCTCTGCCTGCTCCGTGCCCTGCCTGCTCCATGCCCTGCCTGCTCCATGCCCTACCTGCTCCATATCCTGCCCTGGACGTGCCAAGGAGCTCCGGACTGTGCCTGCACCGTACCCTGCTTGTTCCATGCCCTGTCTGCACCATGTCCTACCTGCAACATGTCCTGCCTGCTCCATGCCCTGCCTGCACCGTGTCCTGCCTGCTCCGTGTCCTGCCCTGGACGTGCCAAGGAGCTCCGTGACCTGCCTCCTCCATGCCCTGCCTCCTCCGTGCCCTGCCTGCATCGTGCCCTGCCTGCATGTGCCCTGCCTTCTCCATGCCCTGCCTTCACCATGCCCTGCCTGCACCATATCCTACCTGTTCCGTGCCCTGCCTGCTCCGTGCCCCGCCGGCCCCGGTTTCCCGGTGCCCCGTGTGCCCCCAAACCCTAACACGGGGAAATGCCCAGGCTCTCTGACCCACGCCCCCCCCCCGGCCCCTCCAGCGGACCCACGCGTGCCGCAGCGATGCGTGTGTGCGGGGCTCCGCTCCCCGCAGCCGCGCAGGCGGGAGGCAGCCTGTGCGCACCTGGCGCAAGGACGCGAGTCTTCCGCGCATCACTAGCCCCGCGCAATTAATGGCCGCTAAGCAACCCCACGCGGGGAAACACAGAGCGTGGGCGGGCTGTCAGCACGGCGGACCCACCGTCGGGGCAGCCCGACCCCCCGACCGGCAGCGCCGGGCCCGGCCGGCGGAGAGAGGGCCTGGTCCCTCTTAACGGGACGGGGCTGGGGGGCGGCGGGGCGAGACCTTTTCCTCTCGGAAAAAAAAAATTAAAAAAAAAAAAAATGAATAAAATGCAAGAAAAAGGCCCAGAATGAAAAACGTCCGGCGCTCCCCGCAGCGTCTCGCCGGGACGCGCCGTCCAGGAGCCACCGTCGTGCGGGGAATCCCGCAAGTGCCGCTGGAAATATCCCCCCGAATTCGTGCGGCGCCGAATAAATCTGATTTAACCATCCGGCAGCTGACTCCAGTGCTTTAATTACAGATAGTATTGATCTGGGAGCTATCTCCAGGGCTGGCCACACTCCTTGTAGCGGCCAAAGGTAAACATTATTTTTTTTTTTTTAAAAAGCAGTTTAAACTCTGGTTCTGTCTGAAAGTGCCTGATAAAGGCCCCAGCAAGGGGGGAAAGGGGAACTGGAGCATTTTAATAAGCTGGTTTAACCCGCTTCGCTGCCTCTTCAGAACAGAGACCTGCCTGGCCGGACACACATCTCTGCTGCATTTTCATATTCTCCAAAAGTCCCCCATTAAAAAGCTGAGCGGGGAACAAGGGGTGAGTTTAATTTGCTTTTAGTTTGCTAATTGAAGGGGAGGACGGTTCATTTCTGCACGCTGATCTCCCAAAAGGGAGCTCATTTGTAGGGGACTGGGGGTTTGACATCCGGACAAAAGACCCCAACCAGCTTCGGAATCAAGCAGCACAAAGACCACCTTAAATACAGCTTTCCAGTGGAAATAAGCCTGTGACCGGTCCCTTGTTCGGAGAACCTCATAAAAGTGGCGATCCCTTTTTATTGTTTTGTTAGGGAGACATTTTAAAACAAAAGCTCCAACCTCTTTATTGCTTCCCCCACGAAAAGGAGTTAAAAAAAAAAAAAAAAAGTGTTACAACTTAATCCGCCCAGAGAACGCTGTGTTTACTGGGAACTTTGAACTAGGCTGAGGCTGGGTATTTTGGCTTCTTTTTTTTTTTTTTTTAAGTACAGTGCCACATACTGTAGCAGAGACAATCCCCATCTGGAACCCTCCTCTCTCCACGAGTTCTCCTGGAAGGGCACGAAACAAAAGCCCGACACAACAACAACAACAACCAACAACAACAACTACAACCCCCCCAAAAAAACCCAGCCTT
>NW_015090865.1:645023-646473 GCF_001431845.1 Calidris pugnax | reverse complement strand
CCCACGGGTGTCCGTGTCCCCTCCGAGCCCCTCTCCCCGGGACAACCGGAGCAGAAACGTCGCTTAATCGTCCCTTCCAAATAGACGGCCGCCGAAATAGTCTCCGGTGCGGGTCTGGCCTACAGCCAGCCAGCGGGGGGGGTGTGTGGGGGTGAGGTAAGGTGAGGAGGGGGGGTTCCTTAGAGTTACTAATTTCTCCGCTTTTATTTTTCACCTTTATGCCCTCCTCGACCGGCTGCTCGTACCCCCGCCGCCGGACGCGGGGTTAGAAAAACGAGTGAAAAATCACCCGAGAAAGTGTATTTCTGTCTCGGGGTGGGGGGCAAAGGAAAAGGGGGTGTCCCCTCCGCTTTTTGTTTTGGGGGCTTTTTCCTTAAACATTCAACTACTTCTTGCGGCTGACCCCAGTCTCACGGAGAAATGACCGGGGCCGCCGTTACGCTCAACCGGCAGATCCCGCCGCTCTTCTCCCCGCTCGGGCCGTGTCTCCGGCCGGGTCCCCCCGGGGAGACCCCAAACCGTGTCCCGAGCTCCCCCCCCAAGGGCTCCCCACATCCCCCCGCGTCCTCGCCATCCCCTCTCCCCGACAGGAGAGGGGTTTGTAACACCCATGCGACGGGGGGGGACACCGACACCCCTCTCTCCGCTCTACCCACTCGGGGCTGGAGGCCTAAATGCCCACAGAATTTACCCTTATTTTTTTCTTTTTTTTTCCGCACGTCTCCAGGTGGGTTTTCCCAAATAGACTCCACTACTTTCACTTTCCCAGTTGCCCACTCCCGGCTTTCCCCCTACCTGAGTTTCCGTGAGGCTGAGGCTGTGTGCCAGCTGCTTTCTCTCCGCTCCTACTACATAATGGTTCTTCTCGAAGGCATGTTCCAGTCTCAGTAATTGGGATGGGGAGAAAGCTGTACGGATCCGTTTGGGTTTCCTGGCCAGTGCATTGTGCAATAGGAAGCTCTCCGGGCTGGTTTCATTCCCTGGGTGACAGGGTAAAACAGAAATTAGGAAAACACCTTCCCCGAACACACTCGAAAGGACTTTTTTAGCGCGAGAATTTTTGTCTCCCACCATTACGGCAGGAGAAATCGCGCTATAGTTTCTTTTTTATTTTCACCGCTTTTTATATTTTTTTAAATTAAATTTTCCTTCGATAAATAGGTAAAGAGAACGAGGCGGGGAAGGAGAGGACTGGGAGAAATTCAAATATTAAAACGCAACCAGGGAAGCCTTAAGGAGGAAAAAAAAAAAAACAACCGTAAGAATTGGGCAGAGCCCGGTTGCGGTGTCTGCGGCTTCATCCCGCAGCTGCCCCCCCCTTCCTCTCTCCCACCGGCAGCTTCACATCTTTCCTTGTTTGTTTGTTATTTCCACCCTCCCGGGGCTGTCGGCGGGGCAGGGGCTCTCGGGGGGCCCCCCCCCCCCCCCCCCCCCGGCCGGGCGCCCCCCC
>NW_015090865.1:642633-644879 GCF_001431845.1 Calidris pugnax | reverse complement strand
CCGGGGCTCTCTGTGGCCCCCCCCCCCGCTCCCTCCCGGGCCGGTCGCCGCTCTCCGGGAGCCGCCAGCCCGTTCCCTCGGCCTCTCCCCGCTTCCCTCGCCCAAAACCTCCGTCGGGGCCTTTCTCCTCCCTCTCCCCCTTCGTTTTCCCGGTGTGTTCCCCGCAGAGGGGGCTCCCCCCGCCGCCGTACCCCCTCCCGCCGCCCCGGCGGTGCGGGAAGGAGCGGGGAAAATAAGAAACAAACTTCGGGAAAAGCTACGGGGCAGCCCCCCTCCTCGGCCGGCCTGGATGGGGAGGTTGTGGGGGGGGGTCAAAAGGGGCTTTTTTGGTGGGTCTGCCCCCCCGGGTTGGCCCTGAGCCGCTTCTCCGGGTCGGTCCTTCCAAGGTGGAAAAGCCACGGCGGGTCCTTCTCCGTGAGCGCATTAAAAATCGTTGCGGGAGGAGGGTGTGTTTGAAACCAGGCTGTGGCTCCACACCAGGACATTTCCGCCTTTCATCTGCCGCTCTTTACCAATCGCCTGATGACTGCGACAAATAATTTGGTGAGCGAAACCTGTAATTTTATTCTGAGAGGGTAATAATCCATTTTGTGCCTCCGTCCGCCTGCTTTCGGAGAGAGAGAGACTCCTTTTCCAACCCGGCTGCAGCGGCTCGGCTGCAGAAGGCCGGGGAAATGGATAATGCAGGTGGTTTGTTTTCGTTCGGAAATAATAAAGAAAAATAAAAAAAAAGGAGATGGATCCCTCCGAGCTGGGACTGTTTTGTTTTTTTTTTTAATTTTTTTTTGTGTGTGTATACGTATAACGAAAGAGGCAGGAGCTGGACCCATTAGGGGAGAAATAGGCTCACCCTTCGGAGAAGACGCTGCCGGTTGCAAAGGGTTAATCGAGGGGGGATTTTATTGATTGTGCGCCATTGGATTTGGTTATTTTTCCTTCAGCCCGTTCTCAATCTCCTGGCAGCCGGGATCCCTTCCCTGCTCCTTCGGAGGGAATCGCCCTCTCTGCCCCAGCCTGGCTCTCCCTCCCAAAACCATCTCCCCTCTCTCCTCCGGTGCTAGGATTTATTTTTTTTCTCCCTTTTCTTCTTTCTCTGGGGTTCGTTTTATTTTTTCCCCGTCCCCTCTAAAGAGGGGAGCAGCCTGATTTGGGGGGGGGAGGCGGCGGTGACTCCCCGCGGCCCCGGCAGCCGGGGGGAACCTAAACCTCGGGCACCCCTCCGTTCCCCTCTCTGCGGGACGGCTTCCTTTTTGGTAGCTTTTAACACACCGGAACAACAACAACAAAAAATATATCCACCTTCCCCCCCCCCGCCCTGCTTTTAATCGCGGAGAGAAAGCCGCAGAAGTCCCGGCCGGCCTTGCCTTCCCCCCCCTCCTCCAAAAACAAACCGGGAAAAGCAGCAAAGCAAAACCGAGCCCAAACCCCTCGGCTCTGACAGCTCCTCCGGCCTGGGGGAGGGAGGGGGGGGGGGGCCCAAAAAAAACCCCCCATCTCAGCCCAACCGAAGCGAGACGGCGGCTCCGGGCAGCCCCCCGCGGTCCCCCCGCATCGGTGGGTGCGGGGACTGACCGGAGGATGGAGGGATGGGGATGGGGGGGGAAAAGAAAAGTTGTACGTACCTTGGAACCTGTGGCCCAGATACCGGTAGCGGTGTATTAGCCAGGGGTAGAAGGTGGAGGGGTCCCTTTGCTGCGAGGCGAAGAGCGGGTGCGTGGAGTGCGATGCGGGCAGCGGGTGGGCGGCCAGGGCGTGGGGAGGGGGCACGGGATGAACCGGTACGGCCGGGTTAGGAGGGTGGGAGACGGCCTCCGCAAAGACCAAGTCCGGGTTGGAGTAAACCCCCCTGCCAGTGGAGTGGAAGCCGTTGAGAAAAGGGTTCATCGGGCTGGAATTGGCATAGCTGAGAGCCGCCGGGCGGATAGGATCCTCGGAGCGAGAAGCGGGCAAGGGGCTGTCTTTGGCCACCAGCGACTCGATGGTGAAACACCGCTTGGGTGTGGGCTGGAACATGCTGCCGCGGCGAGAGTCCCCGACCAAAATCTCTGCCTGGCTCTACTCCGGTGCGCGGGAGGCGATCCGGGGAAGTTTGCAGCAGGGAGTGACTTGAGGAGGGATAGATACACACATAAATAGACAGGGGCTGGAGGAAAAAGGAGGCAGCGGCAGCCAGCGGTACCCAAAAGGGAGACACACGCACCGCGCGCACACACACACACACACACACACACGAGAGAAGAAGGAAA
>NW_015090865.1:631687-642289 GCF_001431845.1 Calidris pugnax | reverse complement strand
GGGTGAAGGTTGAGGGGGGGGCTGCTCCGCCAGCGTGACACCCCCTCTCCCCGCCACCTCTCGGGTGCTCTCAGCCTGGCGGGGTTACCTTGATCAGCCCCCCGGGGGGGCGTCCGGGAGAGATGCCCCGCTCGGGAAAGGTTTGGTCCCGGTGAGAGAAAGGGGGTCGCCCTCCTCCTCCTCTTCCTCCTCAACTTATTCCCCCCTCGGCTCCTTCCCTCTCCCCGCACCGCGCGGTGCGGAAAACAAAGCGGAGGGCGGTTGCATGATGCAAAAAGCTGGGACACGCCGGGCTCCCGCAGACGGGACAGGGGAGCAACTCTCCGGTTCCAGCCTTGTCCGTATTTTCGCGATTACCTTTGGGTCCGGGGATGATTTTAGGGCTGAGTTCTCCTCCTCCCATTGGCTGGGGCTGCAGAATAATTATGATCACATCCTAATACTCTTGGCTGGTGCTTACTGTTTATTGGTAGTTAAGGATCTATTATCTATTCATCAGCCTCCCATTTTTGCCAATTACATTCTTCTAAAGTGAAGTACCAGCAGGTATTTTGCACATTTACAATTAATGATAAAAAATCTGGCGTACTTTAAATCTATTACGCCGCTGTGTAATTTATCTTAAAGATGCGGAATTGCTAATGTAAATTAATGTTTCTGTTGAACCAAGGGATGAGGGGAGTGTTAAAACCAGTCTAGCGTTTCTTTCCTTCGTTCCCGGACTTTGTTTTCTATTTTCCTTCCACTTTATACACAAAGAATCCGTTACTCCGCTGCATTAAAATATGCTAAAAAATCGCTGCCTAAACGGTCCTCGCTTCTTCCCGGGAAAAGGGCGAGCCGAACTCTCTTCGCCCTCCCCGCTCCCTCCTAAAAAAAAGCGCCTGTTTGCAGCGAGCCGAGATTTTTAAACACAAACACTAAATCTGGGGACTAAAAAGAAGTGACAAAACCAGTGTTGGGCACGCAGGGACGGCGGGGTTCGTGCTCCTTTTGTTTGGGGGACGTGTTTTCCTTTGTGTACCCCGCGGTGCCTTGCACTTTGGGGAGGGAGAAGTTCACTTTTCCGTCCGCGATGTAAATCTGTTCTCCAGGCGTCGGGCGGCTGGACGTATAGACATCCATACATCCCCACACGTGCTATGCGATCGCAGAGACAAAGTGAGAGAGATGTTTGTACGGCGTAACTCAAGCCTCCTGACAGATTCTGCAGCGAGATGCCGTTCTCCCAGGTCTCACATGGGTTTTGGTTTGTTTTTTTTTTTTTTTTTTTTTTGGGAAAACCTCTCCTGCCCGCAGACACGGGCTCTGGCCCCTCTGCGCTGAGCTTGCCGCGGATGGGGAGAAAAGGATTTCCCTCTAGCCCCACTCGTGTCCCTCGTGAATGGCTAGTATTTTAACTTTTGGAAGTTCCCCTCGGCCCTTTTCCGTTCGACCTTTTCCCCCTCAACCGGGCAGAAACGCTCTTCTCGCAGAGAACTGGGGTTTTTGACACGAGAGAGGCGGAGAAAGTGCCCCTAAATACGACGGGTATTTGATGTGCTGATTTTGACTGGGGTCTTGGTTCCTGAGCACTGTAAAAAAAAAAAAAAAAAAAAAAAAAGAAGAAGGAGAAACTTCTCCTAGGAAGAGAGACTGTATCTGCGTCTTTACCCTTCCCCGGGACTGCAGAATGAATCTGAATTGGAAAAACTTCAACTCCTTTTTTCCTTCTATTTTTTTTTTTTCCAGACATCCTGACATAATCACGGGGCTCCTTTGAAAACTACATCAAGTAATTCAGCAGTTGGGGAGGGAGGAATTTTATCCGTGTGAAAAAGAAAAAAAAAAACCAAACCAAACCCAAAGCCCGTCACACGCAGAGTGGGGGATAACCCTCCAAAATGCTCGATAAATTTCCCCTTTTTTTTTTTTTACTGCTGGGGAAATATCCTCTAGCCTAAAATCCCTTCCCGGAGGGGGGGTCTCTTCGCCGTGGGGCTCAGCGGAGGAGGCTGCAGCTGCAGCGGGAGCTTTCCCGGCTCTGCCAAGTCCGGTTTCTCCCGGGAAAGCGGGATTTCTCGGCCGCAGCGACCTGGAGGTCCCCGCACCGCCCCGCTCCGTGCCTACATGCGGATATATACATATCTATAGGTATAGATATACGTGTGTGTGTGTGCGGGGACCTACAGGCGGAGAAACGGCCGGTAGAGCCCGGGGAGCAGCGGCTCTCTCTGGCTTTTGCCATAGAAAAAATAGGCCGGGGACAGTCAGAACAAAAGCCAAGGGGGCTCGGGATGGGATTTCCCAGCTTTTTATGCTTCCCTCTAAATTTTCGGAGCTCTCTCCCACTCGGCCCCGTGGCCCTTTCGCAGCCCACGGCCCGTGGGGGACCCGCTGCTGCCCCGGCCGGGGTCGCTGGGCTGTAACCGGGGAGCATCTCTAACCCCGGGAGCATCTGCCGAAGCTCTTCTCTTGAACTTTTCCTCCCCAGCGTCTTGAGAAGGCTGCTCTCGCTGTCCTCTTGGCGTCTACAAGGAGAAAAATCTGGCAGGGGCTCCCTTCCCGGCAACCCCCGATGTGCTCCCAGCGCACTCCGAGGCAGGCTCTCTCGGAGGGAGGGGTGCGCTACATTCGCAGTCAAATTACATGGCTGGCCTCAAAGGCACTCGCTTCGGATTTCCAAAACTCAATACTCATCTTTTAAAAGCCGAGCCAAGAAGAAAATGCGAGGAAGGCCTCGGATGCGGGAGACCTCGGGGTAAGACGGTTGTTTACGGGATGATACAGGCTGAACTTTGGCGGGGGCGGGGGGGGATAACTTTCAACCTCCCCTTAACTTTCTTTTCCAGGCGGGATGAGTCTCCCCCCCTTTCTCTCTCCGGTCCCAGGGATCCGTGCCCACCGCGGGGAGGAGAGGTGGCCCAGGCGGGTCGTGGCTGGAGGTGGCGAGGGGGGGGACACGCGTGAATTAAATGGGCGGGTGAAAGGCATAATTTAATTCGTTTCTGGACGTCCTAAACCCCGGGCAGTGTGTCTGAGCGTGTGGTGAGACCTTCACTAAATCACAGTATGAGCGACGGGAGAGACGGGAGCCCGGGCCGCGCAGCGCGGAGCCCAGCGCAACCGGGAGCAGAAACGGGCTCCGGGGCTCCGGGAGCGCCCCGGGCTCCGTGTCCCACCGGGGCACCCCTGGGGGCTCCGCCGAGCAGGTGGATTTCCCCCGTGGGGGTGTCGCTGCCCCCCCTGTCTCCCCCCGAGCACGGCGTGCCCAGGGCCTTGCTCTGCGCGCCATCAGGGCTCCCGAGTGGGGAGGACACAGCGGGGTGTTTCCAGGGGCCTCCCCGTCGAGGAGAGCAGCCCTGAAATCCTCACCCTCCCCTATTTCGGCTCTGCAAAGCCCCGGTGCCACCGGGGGCCCGTCTCACCGGCGGGCGGGGGCTGCGGGAGACCGGGAAGCGGCCCCGCTGCCCGGGTTTCCCCCCGCCGGTCCCGGGGAAGAGCGATCCGCACCGTCCCTTTAGGTTTTTTTCTTCTCGACGTGAATTCAGAGCATCCTCTCTCCCTCCCTCCCGCAACCCCCCACCTGGTCGCGCACCCCCGGCCGGTGGCGAGCAGGGAGGGGGCTGTACTAGCCCGACCCGGCGCTCGCCAGCCGCCGGCAGCCCCGTCTTTGTTCCGCACGTCTGTTTTCCTCTGGGGAAGGTCGGACTTGCGGTTCCGAAATGACGGTGGTAACGCGGGACACCAAGGAAAAGAGCAAATCCCGGGGGTTTTACCCACGGAGCCGTAGCCTGCACACACCCCCCCACAAACACCCGTACCCCCCCGTTCGTCCCCCGCCCCGGGCCAGGCTCCGCCGCTCATTTTAAATGTCAAGGCCAGGATGAAAATACCGCAGCTGCGTGCGGGAGCCGCCGGCAGCGCGGGAACCACCGGGCAACGCGGGAACGGCCGCGCACCTCGGCGGGACGCACCGAGGCGCATCCCCGCACACGTCTCCTGCCCGCCCCGTCCCATCCCGTCCCGTCCCATCCCGTCCCGGCCCCCTCCCGTTCCGCGGGGCGCGGTGGATGCGGGCGCGGGTGCGGGTCCCGGCGCGTATCCGCGGGGCGGCAGCGCCCCCTGCCGGCCGCCGGGCAGCGCGCCCCCCGCTCCTCCCCGCACCGCGCTGCGCAGAGCCCGGCGGCCGCCCCGGGGTGCGCAGGCAGCTGTCCGCGGGAGATCCGCGCGGGGAAGAGCCACGAGGAGCCTTAAGGGCTCTTAATACATCTATATATTAAGCCTAGAAGGGGTTTGGGGTTTTATAAAAGGGCGCTGAGCGTGGAGGCACGCACACACGCGTGTGTATGAGCACACGTCCGCGCACACGCGCTTTAAATCCTCCCCGGCGCGATTCCCGTTGGCACAGCGCGTATTTTAAGCCCGGCTTTTTAAACACACAGACACATACACACACACACCCACACCCCTCCGCAACACGCCAACCGCACGTCCGAAAACTGCCGCTGCGGGGAGCGGGGAAGAGTCACGAGGAGCCTAAAGGCCGCTTAATGTATCTATATATTAAGCCCAGAAGGGGGTTGGGGTTTTATGGAAGGGCGCAGAGCGTGGAGGCACGCACACACGCGTGTGTATGAGCACACGTCCGCGCACACGCGCTTTAAATCCTCCCCGGCGCGATTCCCGTTGGCACAGCGCGTATTTTAAGCCCGGCTTTTTAAACACACAGACACATACACACACACACCCACACCCCTCCGCAACACGCCAACCGCACGTCCGAAAACTGCCGCTGCGGGGAAGCCGCCGTGTCGGCTTCCAAACGGCGGGTCCGGCCCCTGCGCGGATTTTCACACCTCGTTCAAAATCGTGGCTTGCGACACGCCGCGTATGGCTACTTCCACCAGCCGTGCGCGGTGCGATAATGGCTTCTTTTTTTTAAACTTCCTTCCCTGCCCGCCCGGCGGGTTGACCTGACGGCCCCAGCCCGAAGGGGACCGTCCCGTGGGGGCTTCCGTGGGTTGGGAACCCCTCGGGGGGTCGGCGGGGAGTTACTGCCCGTTTTCAGCAACCGGGTGTCGAACCCGCGGGTACACGGTCTTTGCCCGGCACCAGCCACCCGGGGAGCCCCTGAAACTACGGGTTTTTGACCGTATCTGCTCTATAAAATCCCGTGTCTGCCACGAGGGCACTCGTGGGTGAAAAATCGCCAGACTCAAAATAAAAAAAAACAACCCAAAACAGCACTTAAGAGCTGCAGGCCAGGCAGGGGCTGCAGGTGTCCGGGCTCCGGGCATCCCACGGGAAACTGCTCGTCGTCTCGTTCGCGAGGGAAAAGGTGCCCGAGTGTCCACGGCCGAGGCCGCGTTTGCGTGGGAAGAGCGTGCGGGGGAAGCCCTTGCACCTGGGGCTTGTTTTGCTCGGTGGAAGGCGACGCATCCCAAACCAGAAACGCACCGTCCGTGACATTAATCCCCGCTTTCTCCTGGGCGAGGCGTTATCTGTCCCGAGTGGGGTGGGGGGAACACGGGTGGACCCGCGGCGGTGCCTTCACGGGTTTTACTCTCCTCTCCCCCCGCCTCTCAATTAGCCGGCTTTGCTCTTCCCCCCACCCCGACTCCCAATTAGCCTTCCCCATCAGCGCTTTCTCCTGGGCGAGGCGTTATCTGTCCCGAGTGGGGTGGGGGGAACACGGGTGGACCCGCGGCGGTGCCTTCACGGGTTTTACTCTCCTCTCCCCCCGCCTCTCAATTAGCCGGCTTTGCTCTTCCCCCCACCCCGACTCCCAATTAGCCTTCCCCATCAGCGCCGCTCCCGCGCAGCGGAGTCGGGCTGTCCTTGCGACGGGCTCAGGAAGGCGCGGAACTACCGCCCTGCCCCGCGTCCTACAGCGCGGCCCCCGGCCCGTCCCGCACCGGACCCCCCCGGCGGCGGCCCGAGGTGTCGGAGGGACTCTCCGGGGGGAGGGATCACTCCCGAGGAGGGGGGGCTGGAGTTGGAAACTTTTCCTTAACTTTCCTCTGGATTGAGCGCACTGTCAGGACGGAAAAAAAAAAAAAAAACACAACCAAACCAAAACAACACAAAAAAACCCCCAAAACAAACAAACAAAAACCCCCCAAAAAACCCCAAACCCCCAAACAACCAGCCACCCACAAAACAAAACTAAAAACAATTCTGAAAAAAAAACAACTTTGGCTCTAAGGAAAAATAGAAACTAACGCTATTATTTACCACTATTTCCATTCGGCGATTTTTGTTACTCTTGAAATACTTTTAATTTCTCGTCGAGACATCCAATTTTGTTAATTATTCCTTTTTAACGTGCTCCCGAAGGGCCCGATCCTGCAGTCCCGCCCGGGCATTTTTGCATTTTGTTTGGCGGAGCGTTTTGCTGGGCGACAAGGGAAGGCTGGTCACTATTTTATGTAAGACCGAGGAGTTTTCGTGCCACGGACGGTGCCATGCTCTGAATTCCCGAGCTGGCCTCCCGCAGCCGGGACCCCCTGCCCGGTCCTGCCGGGGGAGAGGGGGGGGATCCCCGGGAAAGAGCAAACGGCGGAGCCCCCTCACCTGGCAGCTGCGGACCCTGGGTCGAGCCCGAAGGAAAATTAACTGGGACTCAGCTCCTTCTCCTCGATGGTCCCATCGGGTTGGGTTTTAATATTTTTTTTGCTTTCACTCTCGCCTATCGTTTGGGGAAATTGGAGCTTGCAAAGAGCAGAGAGAGGTTTTTTTTTTTCGGGGAGGATTCCCTCTTCACCCCCCCCTCTATCCACCCGCGACATGTATCCCCGCGTGAGGCGGTAGGAGTTTGCAGTGAAAGAGGTGGAACAACTCTCAAATAATTCTCCAAGCTTCTAAAGCACGGCCATTCAATATTAGCACGTTGAAGTGTCATTTAGGATACTAATTAATACGTATTTCTTTTTAAATCATGCAATTTTTTTTTGAGGACTTGAAGTACGTAATTGCTCGCAGTGGCATCTTGGAATAGAAAGAGAAGTGTCCCGCTTGGACACGCAGAACCTCGCCGAGCTCCTTCCCGAGCTGATGCCTGCTCCCAAATATTCCAGCTCGCAGGGGAATTTTTTTTGCTTTCACTCTCGCCTATCGTTTGGGGAAATTGGAGCTTGCAAAGAGCAGAGAGAGGTTTTTTTTTTTCGGGGAGGATTCCCTCTTCACCCCCCCCTCTATCCACCCGCGACATGTATCCCCGCGTGAGGCGGTAGGAGTTTGCAGGGAAAGAGGTGGAACAACTCTCAAATAATTCTCCAAGCTTCTAAAGCACGGCCATTCAATATTAGCACGTTGAAGTGTCATTTAGGATACTAATTAATACGTATTTCTTTTTAAATCATGCAATTTTTTTTTGAGGACTTGAAGTACGTAATTGCTCGCAGTGGCATCTTGGAATAGAAAGAGAAGTGTCCCGCTTGGACACGCAGAACCTCGCCGAGCTCCTTCCCGAGCTGATGCGCGCTCCCAAATATTCCAGCTCGCAGGGATGTGCGCGCTGGGGAAGTCACACAGAGTGTAATAAAACGGAGCTCCTAAAGCAAAATCAGCGGAGTCCGTGGATGTTTCAGACCCAGGGTGGCTTTCAGTCATACAGAGTGTAATAAAACGGAGCTCCTAAAGCAAAATCAGCGGAGTCCGTGGATGTTTCAGACCCAGGGTGGCTTTCTCTACATGCATAATGTATGTCAAGCAGACGTGGGGGCTTTAGCTTAAACTGCGCGTGTGAATCCATCGGGTTATCGCTCCGTTACCTTGCGTTGGATGCTCCCGTCCAACAACTAGTTCCGAATTTAAGGCGGCTTTACAGTCTTTTTTTTTCTTTTTTTTCTTTTTTTTTCTTTCCTGGAAGGGGAAAAGATAAGGGAAAAAGCTTGTTTCGGAGTTTTAGGAAACTTCCCCTCGGCGCAGCGCGCAAGTGAGGGGATGGATACTTGGGGCAGGGACGCACGTCTTTCCCCGGGTCGCTTCTCTGGCCGTTCCCTTTTCGGGGACACATCTCGCTCACCCCTTGTCCGGCTTTTTTTTTATTTTTTTGTCGCCGCAGGAACAAGGGGGGAAGCTCAGGCCTCGGCGGGGAGTCACGGCAAAAGCGCGGAGCCGCCTCCGCGCATCCTGCTCGGCGGGCGAGCGGCGGGGCTGCCGGGGGGACACGCACCGCGCTCCTCGGTCGACCCCTTCGCAGCTGCCGGACCTCCCTCTAAGCACCTCAGATACACCCATCCGGAGCTGAAATAGCCGGAGCCGGGGGGCAGGGGGCCGGGCAGCATCCCGCATAGGGTGCGGGGTTCCCGGCGGCAGGCGGGGCGCCTCGGGGCTGCGGGAAACCGGGCTCCCCGCTCCCCTCCCCGGCCCTTCAGGCGGCAGGAGCATCAGCCGGGAATGGAAAGTGACCCCTTCTCCCGACTCCTGCTAACTCTGGGCTGTTTGATGCTGCGAGCCAACGAAAGGCTCAACTCGGGGGGGATAATTTTCTCCATATGGGAGGGAGAGCGAGCGAGCGCGCACACGGCGGCTCTCTCCAGAAATCTCCTACCTCCGAGTGTTTTTCACTTTCCACAGACAGTTACAGAGGGGAGGAAAAATAGAAGAAGAAGAGGAAGAAGGGGGAAAAAATCATATGGTAAAGAAAGTGGGGTTTGGTGGGTTTTTTTGGGTTTTTTTTTTTTTTTTTTTTTGATCGCAGGTCGGAGGAGGCAGCCGGAGGTCGGGGTGGAGGCACCGGGGGTGCCGGGGAGGGAGCGCTCCCCCCAGCCCGTCGAGGCAGGGTGAAGGCAGAGCAGAAACCTGGCTCTCCTTGCGGGAGGAAGGAGTGCGGGAGGAAGGAGTGCGGGAGGCTGCGGAGGGCTCTGTCCCACGGGCAGTGCCGCACCAGAGGCTCGCAGCTCAAAAAATCTTGCTCCGCAGCTTCCCCGCGCCCTGGCGCGGTGCGGCCGAGCCCCGGGTAGCGCTTCCCGCATCTCCCCGCGTAGGTCACAAGCGGGCAGCGGAGGCAGCGCGGAGGGCAGTGGGGGGGGCGCGGAGAGAAGGGCCGCCCGGTGTCCGCTCCCCAGCTCCCCGGGAGGGTAACGGGGGAGGGCTGGGCTCCCCTTGCGCTGGGATTTCGGGAGAAGGGAGCGGGGGAGGAAGAGGAGAAGCTTGAGGAGGGTTTGGGGAAGGTTGCGGCCGGGCCGCCGTGTGACATCGCGGAAAGGAGAACCGCTGCGGGGTGTGCGACCCCCCCGCCGGAGGCAAAGGGGATGCTCGCGGTCAATATAATATATTTTATTAATTTTTTTTCTAAAATGTATGAGTCGGCCGGGCCGCCGTGTGACACTGCAAAAAGGAGAGCCGCTGAGGGGTGTGCGACCCCCCCGCCGGAGGCAAAGGGGATGCTCGCGGTCAATATAATATATTTTATTAATTTATTTTTTTTTTCTAAAATGTATGAGGGAAACTTAACAGATTTATTTGCAGTTCGCTCCTTCCAGCCCAGCCAACAACCCCGCGCATCAACAGGCGGGACGTTGACGGAGGTGGCACCTCGCCGAGCGCCCCGCTCGTTATCACGGCGGGCACCGACCCGCTCCACCAAGTGACCTTCCAAAATTACACCCCTTCCTTCCAAAGGAGCGAACCTGACGTGTTCGTGTGTTCCTTCATTTATTTATTCGCCAGATCTGCTCCGTTTTCCCGCTTGCGATGCCCCTGCGCGCTCCTGCCGAGAATTCCGCGCTCGCCCGCGGTGACGTTGAGTTGAGGAAATACTACAGGTGTTTCTGCGGTGTTTGGGGATTAATCCTCCTTCCTTCACCCCCCTCCTCCTCCTCCTCCTTCCCGGAGTTATTTCCTAGCCTCCCCAGATAGCTGGGAAAGGGTCCCGCATACCCCGGAGCTGTAAATTGAGCGCTGAAAATACTTGATCTTACTGATCTTTGGAGAATTAAATCTGGCCTCATTTTACAGGAGGAAGCAGAGTCAATCTCGGAGGTTTTTGCGAAGAAAGGCTGTTATTTCCTAGAGGATAGGCGTTTAAGTTGTTAAATATTAGTTTTTAATTACATATTGTTCTCTTTAAAAATAATATTTATACTGAGGTCCGGGCAGGTATTCAATTGAATTTTAGCTGATAGCTAACTAACTATTCTTTACACGGCTGATGGAAAATAGCCCATTTTGCCAGCTCTCGGCTCCGTTCCTTCAGCAGCCGGAGCCCGAAGCGGTCACCGTTGTGTCCGTGCCCATCACCGTGGCCGCCGGGCAGCGCCGGGCCCGGGGGGCTCCATACGCTCCGCGGGCGCGGAGTGGGCGAGAGCGGTTTCCACGGGGGGGAAACTCCGTGACAAAGCGTGGCCGCCAAGTTGGAGAAGGAGCAGGAGAGGAGGCTCCTTCTGGCGACGCCGTTGAGGGAAGAAACTAAAGAAACAAGAACTAGGGAGAATGAATAAAACCTTCGGTATTAAACTCAGCCGCGAACTCCGCGCTGATTTACGAGCTGCCCCACGAGGTCGACCGCATCTCTTGTGTGTCCCCCCCGCCTTCCCCCGCGACAGGGGTCTGGTGGCAGGGTGGCTGCAGGCTCTTCCAGCCCTTGGGAGGCTTGGGGGGGGTTTGGGGGGGGGT
>NW_015090865.1:538762-631480 GCF_001431845.1 Calidris pugnax | reverse complement strand
GCTCCACCCCCCTCATCCTGAGCATCCCCCACAACCAGGCCACTGCTCCCCCATGCAGACCCCCAGAGCCACCAAGGGGCACCAGGGTCTCCTGCAGCAATGGAGCTTGGGCCCACGGGCTGTAGGTCACTCTCTGCTTTACTGAGAGGCACACAGACCTCCGGCCAGAGAGGTAACCATGCTTTAAAACCAGTGGTAGAGGCACTTTGCACTGGAGCTGCCTGGTTTGGAAATCAAGTTTGTGGGTTTGGAGGGGGTGAGAGACTTATTTTGGTGTCTAAATATTTCTGCTCTCCATAAACTGGCAGAGTGGACTAAAACGAACACATGCGGTTCAGCATCTGCTTAGCTAGATGCGTCTCACAGAGGAATATTGGCTTTTCACCTCCAGGTCCTAAATGGGAAATAAAAAGAGGTTGGTGTCCTCTATTCTGTTTGCAATTCCCTATCCCAGGATTAAAGAGATCTCCATTTTCCTGGCTGTCTTTCATTTAACTGTTTGGAGACCAGAGATGGAAAATACTTGCCGAGAAGAAAAGAATAGCTGCATGGGATCATTTGCAATTCAGTGTGAAAATATTCTACCAAACCCATTTCTATCCCAGCGCAGTTGAAAAAAATAGCACATAGCCGTCAACAACCCCCTCCGCTCTGCTGGACAGCACGGAAACTTTTAGGCAACTAAATTCCTAATGGGAGACAGCAGCAAACAGCACAATCAAGTCTTTGACTAAACTATGTGGCAGCTTTAATTGCTAGAAATGTTCGTTATGGCGAAAATATTACCGTTTTGGTAAACGGGAGACTTCCTGCGAGCGGTAAATGGTATAGCCTGTATGGACAGAAACCAGGAGAAGCGTGAGCTTCAAGTGGCACACTTGGAAGTGAGGAGGAATGACCACTTGGAAGGAAGTCAGGATAAAAGCAGAGCCATCCAGTGTAGCAGGCAGGGTGTGTGCTTGAGGGAAGCACATCCAGAAACAACTGCTTTTCAAATTGACACTGCCAAAGAAACGAGCATCACTTGGGTTTAAACACCATTCCATTGTCGCTGCTACCATGGGCCGACATTTCGTACCAAAATATGGTTGGTGAAGCTTGAGTAGAGCTGGCCACCCTCGAATCGTGCCCCCCCCAGCCTTGGTTTAGTTCTGGTGGAGAGTCTGCTCCTGATTCTGGGAGCAAACCCCTGAGCTCCCTGGCCTTCTCCTGCCGGAGCTGCTCCCCGGGTCTGGGGGTGTCGCGGTGGGACAGTCCCCACTTGGGGCTGACCTTGTTTGAAGCAGAAGACACCAGAAGCCCCTGCCAGGGAGGCCGGCCAGAAGACACTTGGAAAACGCAGTGCTTGACTTTTCCAGAGCTGATTCTTGCTTGCTTTGGACACCCCAAAACGGACAGGGAGGGAGGAAGAAGGGTATTACAGGCATCTGCGTATCCACTCTGTTAGAGCGGCATGTGAACACCCAGGACCCTGGAGAAACCACAGCTCTCATAATCCCACCACTGCATTGCCCGCTGGAGTCATGGGAACTCCATGGAGTCCAATGGAACCCCAAATCTCTGGGATCTAAACCCCTTCCTGGAGGACCACGTGGTTATGGATTATTTGTTTGCCTTGCAATAACATTTAGCAAACTCTGTCGAGGATTAGGGGTCAATTATGCCAGGCTCTTCTGAAGTGCCCAGCTGGCAGTCCCTGGTGCAGGGGTCTAAGTAAGAGGGCAAAGTAAGTCTCTGTGTCTTAAACAGAGCAAGAAGAGAAGGTGTCAAAGCTACAGGAAGCAATAGATGAGAAATGGTGACACTGAGGACAAAAGGACACTCCTAACTCCGGTGTACTCACTATGAACTGCTTTCTGCTCTGGCTAAACTCAGCAGTAAAATGTCTCTTGATACTCGGAGTCCAAGATTAAAGCTGATTGCATGACGATTTAACGATCGCATTTAGCTCTCGAATAGTATTTCCCATCTTGTTTTTTTCTACAGTCTTAAACGAGTGCACCCTCACGCAACACTATCCGCTGTTTGGTACAGAGACAGAACATCAAGAATGTCAAAAAGCAACTCACAGACCCAGCTGTGGAAGCAGGACACGCAGTCACAGCAAAGGTGTCTCACGTCCGAGATTTAGGACTTGCAACACTTACCCTCTGAGCTTCTGCGTCACTATTAATGATGCTTCGTTAATACTTCCTATGGAAAATCTCCTCTCATACTTAGAACAATTAAATAGTGAGCAAGTCATCAAAAAACAGCCATGTGAGCTCAAAGGAGGGAGCTTACTACCAAATTCCCTTTCTGACAATGATGCTACCTAACCTGTGTCTGTGGTTAAAATGAAGGAGGAAAACTGAGGCCTTGGATGGAATCAATTACATCAGATCTATTGAATTTTTTACTTTTTCTATTTTTTCCAACTTTTTCAATAGACACTGATTCCTCATCTGTTATCCTTAGATTGGAGAGTCTCAGAGAAAGGAGTGAGGAGCTCCAGCTCCAGCCACAGCTTCTTACTTCACCTTAATCAAAACCTGCCAGTAGCCGGGGAAGCTGAGTGAAATGAGCAGGGAAGGTATAAAGTGCTTGCAGACACATCTCCACTCACACCTGGCCTTCCTCTTCAGCTGCACCAGACTGGAGACCTCACTGTAACCAGCGACCAACTCCACCTTCGGCTCCCAGCACGTTTCTTGCTGTCAGACATGTTCTGGAGAAGATGCAGACCGTCATTGTTTGTGAGCAAACTCTTCCCTTAAGGCTGTCTGTTGGGCAACTTTCCTGAGCCGTAAACACGTTCTGTGATTTAGATCAGAAACATTAGCAACTACCAAACAAAAATATACAACACACTGCAGGCAGCCAAAAGAGAATAAAGAACCGGTCAGGCCTCTGCTATGCAAATGCTTTCAGTTAGGTAAAGCAGCGTTACATTACCTTCAAAAAAGTTCATTAAAAGGTTCCCCGGAGCTGTGTTTTTTACCCCACAGCAGTCAGTTTTCAGGTCACTCACCACAAAACCTGCCAGAGATGGTCGGGCGCCGGCTGTATGATCTGTGTTTGCATTACTCTTGTGCCAGGCAAACAGAGAGACAGAAACACAGCACAAAAGGATGGTCCCTGCCCCAGAGCACTTCCAGTCTTAATCTGAAGGCACGAAAATAAATAAATAAATAAAGGAAGGAAAAGAAAACAGCAGGTGGAGACAGGGAAGGGGAAAGAAAGGATGAGATGGGATCGATGAGCGCGGCCCCAACGCACCAGCTGCTCCCTGGCATCAGATTCTGCGCGTTAAATGATGGCTGGATGGGACCTCGAGGGAACCTGCCAGCACATTTTACCACATGAGCCATACGTTCTGTGTCACAACTGCCAAAAGCGCTTTGGGGTTGTAAAGGATGGTTTGTGGTTGTGGCTTGGCAAAAAGTACAAGGAGGCAAAGAGTGTGTTGCCTTTCAACTGTACCGATATGCCAAGAATAAAGAGGGGAAAAAAAAGAAAAAAAGAAGGGAGGCTCTCCAACCCTGTGAATGAAATATATAATGAAAAGAAATGTTTATTTATAACAAGACAGCAAATTTGTGAATCACAAAACCTAACTGGCAGCCTCAAGTGATTTGGAAGAATCACTTTGAAAGTCTTTCCCCCCCCCCCCTCCTCCCCTTCCCCAATCTATTCAAGCTGCAATTACAGGCTAAGTCACTTCGCCTTGATTAGCAGCCCACACAGTGCTTGGCGAGCCTGATTTTTTGAAGGGAGGCTGGGAGCAGCATTTGGGAGCTCCTGGTTCCTGCAAGGAACTGCCAGATGTTCACAGGAGGTTGTCACACGGTCGGGGTGGGAGCTGAACTGCCCCAGTGGTATTTTTTTAAACTTGCCTGTATCTGGCACGATGCGCACCTCAGTTTGGAAACCTTGACCCATATTAGGTTACACTTCTAGTTAAAAACTCGTTCGTGTCAGTTTGAAAACCACATCCTTCAAAACATAATGTACTTTAACATTCTTTCGCTCCCCCCCACCCCATGGCCTCTAATTTAGGAGGGTTTTAAGAGCATCATGTGCTTGAACTCTGAGCTGCTCCCAGGCATCTAAAAAAGTAATTGGAGTATTTAGGCTTTAAACGGATTCTCTTTTCAATCTAAATGGTATCACACATCAGAGATGTCAGTATGAGTGGTTGAAGAGAGATTAGAAATTCTCCTAAACGGTCTGGCAATTAAATCATCTATACATCCACATATTTGGTTGAAGAAGCTCTAACTGCCCTAGGCTCCATCTCCTCTGGGCTCCCACAACCTCAGAGCATGTGGCATAAAAAAACCCATCCTGCCTGAAGACACTGGGTGTCAGTCCCGCTACCGGCTGCTCGTTTGGGATTCCTCAGGACCTTTCCCTGAAGGAACACTGCTTTCTCAGTGGAGACTCCTGAGCCCAGACCCCGGCAGGTATTTCAGTGCATGTCTCCAGCCAGCAGCTGGTGGAACTAGACACTAAAAAACCTTCAGGATTTGTGCCTTCATCTTTTTATTCCTCACATCCAGTATCTAGTGCCCATCAACCATTGCAAATAGGAACACGGTAAGCAATGGCTAAATTCTGCTTCAAGTTCAGACCTGAGAGCAGTTGTTATAATTAAGCCATGTTAATTAGTTGTCTTTCTAGTCTCTTTTTCTAAGCTCAGAATTTTTTTTATCTCCTCTGAAAAGAGGCACAAACAGCAGGAATGGCCCTGCCTCACACGGGGTGACGGCTGGTACCACTGCAGAAGGTGGCTGACGATGCTCTTCCACTCTGCCCCTCAAGTGTCCTCCTGCAACCAGACCCTTCATCACTGGAAGGAGATTACAGTCACCACCAGACTGCTCAGTAACATGGCAATACACTCTCTGGAAAGCCTAACCTGTCAATATTTACATGGCAAAGATATTATAAATAAAATCAATCCTTTACCTCTCTGCTTACCTCATTCCAGACCCACTTATTGATAGTGCACACTAAATAAAATCAATCCTTTACCTCTCTGCTTATCTCATTCCAGACCCACTTATTGATCTTAAAAGAGTGCACACCTAAAGTAGGCTTAATTGATTGTGAGTGGCCCAAATGATCACTTGCTGATGTTCTTAACTATTTCCTTAATTTTCTGCCTTTATTTACAAAGCAACTGCTGCAGGGATGTCCTCACTTTCTGTTAGTGTAACTCAATTTGGAGAGCTGTGTGCAGGCTCCTTCCCTATACAGAAACAGAGAGAGGCTCTTTTCCTACTCCTTTCCTTCCATAATACATTAAAAATAGGAAGAGGTCAACAACTCAGAAGGCAATGCAAAAGTTTTCCTAAGCTATCATTGTACTCAGTAATGTGGAAATGGCAACAGCAGCTCTTTTGCTAACTGCACCCTTCTTATTAGAGTAATTGCTACAATAACTCAGAAATACACCATCTCAAATACATGCGCCCAGCTATACCAAGAGATAATAAGATTTTAAAGTCACCAGCACTGAATCTAATCATGTCAACTAATCCTTAGCAAACATTTTGTCTTAAAAACCTGGTTGGATTCCTCTACTGTGTTATTATGCCTGTGTGGTCCCCCTTCTGAGCATGCCAGAATGAAAAGTTAATCCTAAACAATGACATCTCCCGGGCGGATTTTACATTCTGCAAGATCAGTTTCTCTGTGCCTGGGAAGGAGTTTGGTGACTCACATCAGCCCAGTAACCCAAGGTAACTATGCAATATATACAGTGACTCCAGCACTTGTTCCACACCCTCTGACACGACTCACAACGCAGCCACGTGCTGCTGACCAGATTTCAGATGCTTGGTATAAAACCCCAAGCCTCACCGTTGGCATGTCTCAGCCGCCTGGGCTTTGGGCATGCACGTCATCGAGGGAGAAAATCTCTGCACCTCGAGTGCAATTTACAAATCACATTAATGTTTTTTAAACACTCCCCTCCCTTGTCCTGAGCTAATAGCACCGAAGCAGTCGTGCCCAAGGACTCCGAGGGCCAAGAGGTGGGGCACGATGAACCATCTCTCTTTCAAGTGTCGGCAGCCTCTGCATTTGCTGTTTTATTTGGGCTTTCTTAAAATGCTCTTCAACGAACTGAATTACTTTCAATTGTACATCTAAGATGGAAAAATGCAATATTAGGCATATCTGGCTCTCCATCCCTCAAGTAATACCCATATGCACATTCCTTCCCCTTGCCAATCTCTCTTTGCTCATGACTCTGTTGGATTTTAAGCAAAAGGACCCTGCATATGGTAGCAGCGCTCCACCGGTCACAATTCAAGGCAGCTGCAGATTTCTAAATGAAATACAATATGGAAGTCTTTAAAACAAACAGAGACACTTGGACCTGTAAGTACAGAAGTGTTTGAGATTCACTAAATACACACAACAGCTCATTCTTTGCGCTTCCGAAGCTCGCTGGAGGAGGCAGGGCTTGTCATTTAGTAGAGTAATTATAATGATTCATTATTATGATTATTAATTATAATCATATAATCACAGTAATGATTAATAATTATAGTCATTACTATTTATATTAGAAGAGATCCTAGAGGCCCCAGTCAGGATAGTGGGCCCCATTGTGCTTCGTGTGGTCAGGATGGATGATTAGGGGCACCCTAATGACACGGGGGCTGCGGTGAAGGACCCAGATCCTTCAGATCTGAGCACTGCGTTTGCTTAAGGCAGCACGGGGGGGTGTGGAGGGAGATGAGATGTCCCCTCCTCAGGAACGGGCTGTCAAAAGGCTGAGAATGGCAATGGGACAGTGACAGGGGAAGCACAAAGCGGGTTACAGCTTATAGAAGGGACCAGAGGCTGCAATGGTTGCAGAGACAGTGTCTGCTTCTACGCACCTCCTGGTCCTCCCCGTCATGATAACCCCATGCTTGGGTGAGATGGGTTACTGTGACAAGCCCCGCCTAACTCCAACTCATTTGGCTATATCATATTTCCAACTCATCAGGCTATTCTTGCCCAGTCAGCTTGTCAGATGTACTTCTCTAGGTGTTTTCTTGCCTTGACTTGGGAGGGACTTGACTTACCTTCTTTTCCCCTCTCTTCTCCAGCATCACCCCCATCGCATCTACATGGGTTAAACTTGGGACTCTGCGATTTAAAAATACCATCTATGCTGGTGTAAATGTCCATCGTATCACATTATACCATAACCTCTGCCAAGCAGGGAACAGCAGTCTCTCCTGTCCACAGACATCACTGAGCCCACGACCCCCCGCAGCACACCTTGTTCACTCCTGGGGTTTGCTCTCTGCAGCAGTTTAGCACAGTGCATGCTAATGCAACAGCCTAATACCGCATGCCCAGAAGCCTCCTGGAACCAAGGCACGACCAAAATTACGGGGCCTAATCATGAGTGTAAAGATAAGTGTGCGTAAGCCTCTGCAAGACTAAGCCCTTGGCCTTTTGTTCTGCCTGTACGTAAATTGCTGCTTTCTTGCCACCTCCTTGTACGTGTTTGGCTTTGAAGATGCAAGAGGTAGAGAGCTCTGCAGCCAGTGCTGAAGCTTCTCTGTTCTGCTCCGGTCTGCTCCTAAACTGAAATTTCCCTGTTCCTCTAGTCTAGCCCCAAGTTGCATGTTTAACCAGTAAAAGCTGTGAGGATTGTTCTATTTAGAGGCTACAGGACAGATTCAGCTACCGAGTTGTGAGCCAGTTTAACTTAATGAACTTAAAAGCTGTCTTTTAAACTTTTAAAAACTAGCTTCAGTGACAGAAACAAAGAACAAAGTCCTTTGTAAAATGGGTGAAAAAGCACTACTTCAAAAACTGACAAATAGAGAAAATAGCGATGCTTTATCCATCTCCCCCCCGGCTCCCCCAAAACAAGGGGAAGGACAGGTGACAACAGGCTTATCTTGCTGTTACCAAACACTGAAAAGTCAGTCTCCTATTGCACAGGCAGATCTGCTGCAAGCTTCATTAGGAGACTTAATGAAAGTACATTCGGAATGTGCTCCATGACACAATGCAGAAGAGGAGAATGGGTGCAGCCCTGGAGGTACATTGGTTCTCCCAGTAACGCAAGGAAAGGGACTGGCTGGTGCTCAGGTACAGATTACTTCTGCAGGACAGGGGTGCTGCTTAATGGCACGATGTGATTTGGTTCCTCAGGGGGTTACTCTGTTATTAAAAAGCTCGATGTTCCTAGGTATTCTCAATAAAAAAAAAAACTTCCCCGGAAAGAAAATCCGAGGCTGGAAAATGAAGTTTGGAAGCGACAAAGTTAAAGCTTCCCTATGGCCTGGTCCCTGATGACGTGATGGGATATGTATGTCAAACGGGGAGCAAGGCGGAGCTGGATACTGGAGCGAGTGAGTTATGGTGGAGCCTGGTCTGATTCACTACAAAGGTTGGATGGTATGCACTCCATGAGACATGTGGCCGCACAGCAAACAATGAGCATAAAAATAAAAATTGAACAGCTGCCTCATTTGCTAAGCACGTCCATCTTGTACATTGAGCAAGCCTGGGTTCCTGTGGAGGGGAAAAAAAAGAAGCATCTGATAGTCTTAGCTATATATATATATATATATATATATACACTGCATGCGGATACATCAATATCGGATGCTTTATAAGGCTGGGATATGTCCTGGACTCCAGACAGATATAAGAATAAAAGACATCTTAGAGAATATTGCATTTTTGGCAACATGTGTTGGCTCAAAGGAATTGTAAAGGAAGTAAATTAAATACTACTAAGAATGTATGTATTTATAGCGCTTTTCATACAAGGATCCCAAAACACCTCTCAAAAAATTAAGCTTCACAATGTCGCTGTGATCTAAGTAACAAGCATCGGTTGGGTTTTTTTTTTTCCTAATGTGCGAAATGAATCAGAAAAAGACAAAGTAATTTAACCAGACCATCAAGAGCAAGAATGTCTGAATTTTAGGCTCACATTTTAACCCTCAGACGAACTGCCTTCCATGAAGACATCCAGGGAAGCTATTGATTTTCATGCTTCCTTGCCCTTCTCCAGCAATCCAGCGCAGTGCTCAGGCATATGGTTAACTTAAGGCCATTGATTGCTGGCCCGTGTTTCTGAAAAACCTTTTGGCATGAAGTACACAGAGTTTTGAGCAAAAAAAGTAGGTTTATAAGACCATTGGTCACTTTACCAACTGTGCCTAGAATTTCCTGGACGCTCTGAACGTTCAGCTGAATCCCCAGTGTCGGATTGCATTAAAAGTGTGTGTCCTCAAAAAGGAACATTCCAAATTTCCATGGCCTTTGCCAGTTTCCAATGATTTGACGTTTATTTGAGCTATTGTGCAAAGTTTTCTGTTGAGTCAGATCATTCAGGACTAGCTGCTGGGACCACAGAGTGTCAGCAGAACATAATTCATCTGCGGGTAATGGCAGCACAGCCTATTGGATAGGTAATGCTGCTTCTTGCCGAGGTACACCACCAGGAAATTTGGTGGGTTTTGCTTTTTAATTTGTTAAAACAAGAGTTAAGCATTCCATTGTCCCTTTGGTTGCTAGTTGGATGTCTTTAGGAGGACGCTTTTCTGTACCATCTTTCCGGGGTGAGAAGAGGGAGGAAAAAGCAATATATTGATTTTAAAGCATGTGCCCAGCACCCTGTTATCTGGATTGTTCGTGCTGCCTTGAGTCTTTGATGGCTTTTTGGCTGATTTATCTTTCTCCTTCCTACATGTACACACACACCTGCTCCACCTCTGCCTTTTCAACCTAGTACTAGGGGAATTCCCTCAGACTGCAAAAAAGTGCTCATTCCAAGCTCTTTTCCTTCATAATAGAAGAAATACCCACCAAGATTATGCCTCCCTTTTGTGGTATGAGCTACAGTTGAATAAAACTTCCCCAGCTGCACAGTGAGACCAGGTCTTTGAGCCCCACGTATGCTTTATGTGACAACAGCTCGCCCATAAAGGTGAAGCATGAACATTTTTTTGTGGGAACCATTCTCAAAAAGTAAGCTCTAATTAGCTTTTACCTCTGTAGATGGGACATCTTGGCTTCAAGATAGAGCTTGCGTTGACTTAATTGCTTAGATCTTTAGCCATGCAAGGCAAAGACCCTCTGTGCTTGTGCAGTACCTAGCGGGGCTGGAACCAGACTGAAGTTCCTCAGCAAGACCTCAATGCAAATAATGAGTGCAGCTACATAAGAGGACATTGAGTGACTCATTCTAAACCACAAGATGTTTGGACTGCAAATAAAGAAAGATATGTGGGATATAATCTGCTGTTGAGTTTTAACACAATTCCTGTTAACTCTGAGCTCGACACAGCCAGAACAATAGCAGGCTATAGATTTTGTTTCCGTCCCTGACATTTGCTAAGCACTGCAAGACTAAAACATTTTGAAGGTTATATCCAACGTCCTGCGGAACGAATGACAAATGTCAACTCTTACACTCTTGCAAGATCTGAGAAGGAATAAGACAACTCTATAGACTGAGGCAAGTTTATTATTACAAATACCTTATTAAATCTAAATGGTAATGGCATTCCAATTAGCTCATTGTTAGGAATCTTTCATGTTTGACTTTCATTTAGACTGATTACGGGAATAATGCAGACCCTGTATAAGTAATTGGCACAAAATAAAAGCATTTGAGCTGCAAAAACCCTCCTAGAGGCTGCGCTCTTTAAAAAAAAAAAATAAATAAAAGCTTCCTATCTTTCCCAGCTCATGAGCTCTCTCTGTTCACCATAATAATGAGACAACCCATTGAGTCTCCTGTGGGCCTGGTGGTATCAGAGCTCCCTTTTTACCTACCCCTCTCTTCTCAGGAGCTGTAGGGGGGCTCCTTCTCTTTTACTCTCCACCATCCTATTCTCTGCTCCCTTCATCGCAAGCCTCGGCACTGTTTTATTGATCCTGCTCAACTGTGGATTCTTTCACACCCAGATCACAGGCTCAGCCTCCGTCTCTCCCACACCCTCCTCCTCCTAACAGCCCTGCTGGTCTCTCCAGAAGAGCAGCTGGGAACATGCCTTTCTGTGTCCTGGCTCCCTGGTCCTTGCAGAGAAAAGGTGTTTTCTTTTGCAGTAGAGCCCCCACGGGCCTGACGGAGGCTGGTGGTGACTCTTCACAGTGGGCTCCTGCTTGCCTCCTTCAGAGAGGAGGATACAGGAGAGGACTATTTCAAGACTTTGCTGCAACCTGGGACAGAGTTTTTCCTTTCTTCCCCTGGTGGAAAGAGGTCCAGAGAAAGAGCACCCACTGTGGAGTCCCTCTTGTCATGGTGAGGTGTGGAACACAGCCCTTGGAGAGCTCAACCAAGCTGGCGAGTCCTGGTTTCCCCCCATAGGCTAAGTTCCCGTTGGGCAAGGGTGCACTGAGCCTGGAGGACCCTGCTCAGAACGGGGTGCGGGCTGAGGAGGAAACATCCCATTGTGAAACACTCTAGTTTCAGGGAAAAGCATCCAAAGCCATTGCCTGGAGCCCCAGCTCGTTAGGTTAAGAGAAGGAGCAGCATGAGATCTTTGGTGAGAAGAGAGAAGGTCACAAGCATTCATCTCTGCCAGACCGACCGACCTCCACCTAATCTGGTGTCTTTGTGTTCCTGGACACAACGGTTACAGTCAGATGTGCAATGTAGGAAAGCTTTCCTCCACTTTGGTCCAGGTACATGCCTCGGTCCCACCCTGCTCTGTGCAGGGGCCAGACACAAGCCTACACCTTCTGCCCCTTCCCACCCCACTGCGGGTGGGAAGGAAGCCCAGCAGGGCAGCTGCAGGGACCCAAGACGTACTCCAGCCACTTCCCCACCACCGGGATCAAGCTGGGAGAAGTGCTCTGGATCCCAGCTTCCTGGCAGGGTAGACACAGCATGTGTTAGCCGTATGACGGCGCGCCAAGAAAGGTCTCTCTGGCTTGGGAAAGGGAAGGGCCAGAAGTTCCTACTTAGGAACTATTTGGCTTCTGCAGGGCTCTGGAGGGTGAGCTAGCAGCTACGTGTAAGCAGCAGCAGCAGCAGCATAGGAAAAGCTGGAGAAATAGACAATAACAGCAGGCAGCAGTAATGTAACAGGCAACTGAAAGCTGGGACCAAACGGCCTAAAAGCTGGGCCAGGATCTGTCCTGCTGCTCTTAGAGGAGAATGGTGGTGCCCATGGCATGAAAGTGCTGGACTAATTGGGCAGTGGAGCAGGGTCCCAGAAAGGCTGTGAAATCCCCATCCTTGGAGGTTCTCAAGACTCAGGTGAACAAAGCTGTGAGCAACCTGGTCTGAATTCAGTGCTGACCCTACTCTGAGCAGGAGCTTAGACTGGAGATCTCCGGAGGTCCTTTTTGACAGTAATTTTGTGACAGAACATGGGCTGGGAATCTCTATTTTGCTCTCTCCATTTGGTGAAAGCATCTTTTGTTTCTGACAGTATTGATCAAAGAATCTCTTCTGTTACTGGAACTGCACAGTGTTCAAAGAAACCTGCCCATGCTTGAGGGCATTGGCCTTGGGGTGATGGTGGTCCCCATGCTCACTGGATAGCCACCCTGCAATCCAGTAGATCAACTTTGTAATCCTTTGCATTTGATCTCCTACAGTGCCTCTGCAGGGTTGAGGACCATCAGGATGCTACCTGCTGGTAGCATCCCCTCCTTCCTTCCTTTTGCCTGTCAAGGTCTGGTGGGTGACTCTCCTGATGAAATTAGGGAAAGATTTCCATGGATTTCCATAGATGGATCAGGACTTTGAAGTCTCTCCAGGCAGTGATGTTTAGTGGACTTTTCATATTGGCTGGACCATGATGTGGTACAAAAATCAGCAGTGTTTTACAACATTTGATTTTCTGTAACCCGGTATCAAAATCTTGTTAGGAATTAGTTGCCCTTAAAAAAAAATATGCAAATAATGAAGTAACTGGCTCAAAAAGATGTGACAGGTGAAATGATGACGTTACGGACACGTGCTTAACTAAAGCACATAGCTAAGCACATGCTTAATTACTTTTCTGGACTGAATATGAGTATTTTCTTGAACAGAAACTGAAAATTTTCTCCATAGCTGAACCATATAAACAGACCTGTACAAGAGAGCCTGTATTGTGCGAATGAGAAATATTCCCATGGATGGCTAAGTTTTAAATTAACTCTGATTTTTATGGGACTCTTTGAACCAGAAACCACGACAGAACTTTTAATACTAAGCTGGCAGTAATTTAGGCATTGCTGCATTGTCAGGCACATTTATCCTGCCTTTGTATTTGTAACTGGTTTATATTTACTTGTCACATTAAAATAACCAAGAATTCACTTTTGCGTGTTTGAGCCATTCTGATGAGGTATGTACGGATAAGAGCCTTGCTATCTGTCTGCAGCAATAAAGATGAAAAATCTGCTGACATCCCCAACAAGCTGTAAACTAGGTCGTTTAACAAAGTTCGTTTTAATGCTTAAAATGGCTGTGTTGTCATTGTAAATTAGGAACTTCAGGTGAAACCTTGGATGCATCGAAATCATCTGCAACAATAGAGCAGTAACTGGCTTAATAGCTACATAATTCTTCTGAATAACCCTACTTACTCTTCTGTCTATAAGGTTAACCAGAAAGGAAATTACGCAGAGTAAATCTTCTCTGCTTAAAACCCATAAGCCTTACAAATTATATTTACATTTAATTAAAAAGTAGACACATTAGCCTTTTTTTCCACTTTTTTTTTTTTTTTTTTTTTCAGGTTCTGCACTGGTTCAGAATTTCTCTGCAAGATGTTTAATGATAATCTTTTTATAAATAATAAGATAGTTAGACAGGGTTGCCTTTAACCCCAAGTCTTGATTTGTAAGTTTAATAAGTTTCCAAACATATTATCAAGAATTGTGGACCAAAAAAAAAAGGAAAAAAAAAAAAGGAAAGAGAATAAAGAATCAAGGTGCATTAATAATACTCAGGAGTGATATTGTTCCACCCTCAGAGCTGGATAGTTTCCCTGTGTAGCCCTTGAAAGTTACCCTTCTTATCTGCTTCAGAATTAAATCATCTCGTTATCTCAGCTGTATATCCACACTGTACTCTTTATCACAGAGTGTATGCTCTGTCAACATCCTAAAAGTTATAGCCAGAATGATTAGTGATTTTGGTATCTGGGTTTTGGTCTCTGGGCTTTGGTATCTGGATTTTGACACGAGGCTCCTCAGAGAGCACCTAATTAGGGTTGTGATTTCTCTGTTTATTCCATGCTTCATTCTAAGAAGTACATTTGATTAAGGGGAAAAAAATAACTTGGAGGTTGCTGAACATTAGGTTCCCAAATCTGACAGGAATTTCGAGCACTGGTCAGCTACCAAGACACCTCTGTCCTCTGCCTACACCAGTATCGACCCGTGGTCTCTGCGGGAGCTCCAGGAAAGGCTACATGAAACAAACCCAAGGAGACCTTTCAGATCAGAATCAAAACCTTGTTCACGGGTGAAAACAGACCACCAGGACAGTGCTGTCCCTAAACCCTGCATCGCTAAATTAGCCCCATCTGAAGCAAATTAAGCCTTTTTGGCATCAAGGTAATAAAGCGCAGAGGACATGAATGTATTGCTCATAACAAGCAAGTTCAAATGAGAAAGATGAGATAATCAGGCCAGGGGGAGGTGAAAGAGGGAATTCTGATGATTATAGTTATTTGGAAATCCAGCGGAGGGAGGATCCCTATGGCTGAAAAACATCTCCACACCTAGAATTTGTGGAGGATGAGGTTTTGGTGGTGACTAGTTCTTTGATGTCTTTTCCTTTCCCCGCCTTTATCTAAGCTTCACTTGAGCCCCAACCAGCAGCTTGCTCCCAGGTGAGGTTAATTCCTAGATGCTGCGAGGAGCTATCAGCCAACTTCTTAAAACACTGTTTAATTAGCAGCGATATTACATTTTCAGAATGGAAGCATGTACACAAAGGGCTGGAGTTATGAATTACAGTTACAGAGGATAATCTACAGGGAGACAACAAGAAGATATATTAATGCAGTGCCCAGACATGCCCATGCTTTGTGCTTAAAGCTGTCCAAGGGATGAGTGTGTATGTGGGATATTTGACTAAAGGCTCACATAGAAAGCAAAATAAAGCAAATAGAAGAAGGGGAGATGGGTGAAGAGGAAGGAAAAACTAATATTCAATTCTCCAAGCCACCACGTCCTCTGCAAATTCGGACATCAATCATCTCCCACTGGACAGGCAGTTGCACTGGGCAAAAATTAGGCAGGAGGTTTCCCTGTGAGTGGTGTGATGCAATAGCACAAAGAAATACACATCATAGTTGTCTTACAGGTCAGGAGCCTGCACTGGTACATTGTAGATACTTAACAATACATAGTTCCCAAATGAAAGTAATTTACCATAAATCTATATATTTTTTTCTTTGTAGCTCCAGTGCTATTTGGAAAAGCCTAATTAGCTGAGAACTACAAAAAGTATTGTTTTTTATGGCAACAATGGACCCTCTTTTTAAATATCAGGTTTAGAGAAGCACATCCAGTTAATAAGCCCAGCTCCCTTTCCCCCAACTTCCACTTGACAAAACCAGACCAGTTCAGAGGAATGAGCCAGTGAAAAAACCAAAACAAACCTGAACAATCTGTGTATGAAAAACAGAGCTGAATAATTAGAGCAGCTTCAGGCCTGACACCAAAGTTCCTCTGTGGCAAAAGCAACTGAAGGGCATGATGAAATCATCAAATGTCTCTTTGAATAAATTACAGCAAGGCTGGAGATCTGTTAGTAAACTAAACACAAATGAAACTACTATCAGCCAGGAAAAACAGTGTCTTTGACAAGCAGCATTTTAATAAAATAGATCTTCAACAATAAGCTAACCTGATCAATATTTCTCAGGTTTTTGCCCTTTTCTCAGAAGACCAAACGTTGCATTATTGCATTTTAGGAATCTTTTGTTCCCAAAATGCCCTGAAAAAAAATCACACGTTTTCCTCTCTTCTCATTTACAGCTTGAAGGTCCATCTATGTTTTGCACAGCAAGTTGTGAAACCGGCCCTTTCCTCATCCTTTTTTCAACTGGAAAGGGTGATTTTGTCCAAGGTCTTCAAAGAGGAGTGATCCACTCGAGTATCTTTAGGGATCCAGTCCCACCGAGTCACGAATTGATCAGCAGAGGAAGAGGTGGCACATACTAGATATGGGTGATGGAGAACTTCCCATGGGGATTGTCCCAGGGTTGATGTTGCAATAAATGCAATCAATTGGTCCCAACTTGTAAGGAAAATCCAGCTCCTCAAAGGTATCTAAATCTATTGGGCCCAGATCCTTGGAGCAGTGCGGGTGTATAATGTCCACTGATTGCAGAGGGGTTAAGCACTTTAACAGCCTTCTCTGTGGGTCTGAGAGCTGAGCAGAGATCTTGGGCTCCAGCTTCTATAAAACAAAATGGGTGACTTTAGCATAGCCCGGAAGAGAGGAACAAGGAACGGTGCGGGGTCATGAAGTACAAATAACTGAGCAGAGCACCAGGCTTGCCAAGGTCCTGCTGCATGCCTCACTGAAGTCAACGAAAATATCCTTCATGACTTCAGGAGATCAGCCCCGGTGCTTCAGCTGAGCGAGCTGGAACTCTGCCTGTCTCCTGCCTCCTCCCAGGGTGAGCGAAAAGCAGTCCAGAGACGTTAAGGCAAATTCATCCTTTGATTTAAACAAGTTTTGGCCGGGGCCCAGGCTGGCCCAAGGCGAGCCTCTGGTTCTATCAACAGTTCTAAGTAACTTTGCCTGTGTCAAAGTGCAAACGACATCCCCGTCTGCCACGTGCAAACCCTGCAACAGTAAAGATGTCATTAGATACTCCACATCTGAGGCAGACCGCTCTTACCGAGCCCAGGCCCCGCAGAATTTGGCATGACTCATAAAGATTAATCTATTAGTATTTATTATCGTTACTCTTTAATATCATTCCCCGAATCGTGAGCAGGGGAGTTGAGGTTGTGGGTAACCTGCAGGCCAATTGCCTTTCAGGAGGAGCAAACTTGAGGGCTTCTAGAGCTATTGCTCTTTGCTTTGCAGGGAGCGTGCCTGTCTGGCTGAGCGATACGTGGAGCTAGGGTGACAGCCTGTGGCAAAACAGAAGAATTTCAATATCTTAATCCTTTTGATTTCCACTTGCTTTTGATCTTTTCTCCACTTCCTGCCCATCAGGCCAGGCAAAGGTGGTAACGTTGCCGTTGCTACCATCACCCCTGCTTTATAGGGTGAAAAATCACCATCTTTTCTCCCTCTTCTTTCCCCCAAGCCTTCTTCACCCGTGTTTTCAGGTGCTGCATTAACTAACAGCCCATTTGACCAAGAGGGTGACGTTTCTGGTTGCATAACTTGAAGGAAATAATCTTGTGTGCATCTTTGCAAGTGTCGCTCCAGTGGGATGGCTGGTTGGCTCCTTTTAACTCCAAAAGAGAGAAGCAATGGAGCTGCCTAACCCTCAGTTCTGCATTTTCTCATGTTTTGCTTCTGGCCTATTCTTCCTTCCATGACACGGGCCCTGTTAGAGCCATCTCCTACTGAGGTCTTCTAGTTCACAAGGGAAAAACCAGCTATCTCAAGAGCCAGGCAGCAACCTCTTCACTTCCAATAACAATTTAGGCATTTTTCATGCCCCAAATATTTATTCTGGGTCAGGGTTTTCTTCTTCTGCTGCTTCTTTCTCTTTAGCAGTAGAGTTAAAAAAAAATAATCTATATTCTTTGCCTGAATTAATCAAATAAATTTTCTTTAAAGCGACACTAAATGAGTCACAGATGGTACTGCCCTTTTACAGGTTGCAGAAATCACCCATTACAGTTCTTTTAATTTATCAGTGAGGGAAAATAAGATGGCCTCTTGCTCCCTTTGCAATAATAATCAGAAACAGTCTATTTGGAGTTTAATTTGCCCCAAATATGTATTGATAGTTGCAATGAGGAATATGTGACCTCTTTGGGAGTCACCAGTGGAGGGAAGGTGGATAGCTTTTATAAAACCACCTTTAATAAAAAAGAGTGTTATATTGAGTATGTTTGGTGGTGTATTTAAGCATATGGTTTCCATATCAGGAGCTAAGATGGCAAACACATGCTTTACCTTCTGACTAACCTTTCTTATACTCATCGCTCCTTGCAAAAAGAAAGCTGCGAGAGATTTTTATTTTATTTTATTTTATTTTTTATTTTACAACTCTGATTATATGGAAGAGCTGAGGAAATTTCACGAGGAATGTAAAGCCTGTGTCCCCTTTGCTTTTTTTTTTAGTTTTTTTCCTCCTGCTTGTACAAAGAGAGGAAGAGATGAAATTTGTCTGTAGGCTTAGTCCGGCTCCCCCTTCCCTGGTCCTAGTGGGATCCCTGGGGAGGGGACCAAGCCACCACCACCGAGGAGAAGCCGAGGTCTTCTTCCTGGGGGTGTCCGGGGGCGGTCAGGACTTTGCCGGCGGGTCCCGGGGCAGGGACCAGGGGGCAGCTCTGGCTGTCGGCGCCCTCTGGAGAGGGGCTGCCTGACTCCGCCAGTGATAAATCTAGCGGTCCCCTTAGCTTTTTCGTCACTTGCCTAATCCTGTGCCCTTCTTTTCATGTGCTGTAATTGCAAACATCTGCTCCCGCAGCCCGAGCCGTGCGGAGTTCGCAAAGGCAGAACAATGGCAACAGCTGTTTCATTTCGCCTCGGGCCAGCGCTTCCTGTTCAGTCTGCATCTGCCCTTCTGTGTCCAATTTATGTTCCTGGGTTGGGTTTGGGTTTGGTTTTTTTCCTTTTTTTTTTTTTTTTTTTTTTTTTTTCCCTCCCCTTCCCCGTGACCCCGCTATACGTTGAGGAGGGATTTGGAAGAGCGCACGCTCCAAGCCGGCCCCGGCGGGACCCTCTGGAAGATGGGGGGATGCCCTGCCTCTTCAAACAAAAATAATAACAAATGTCGGGGAAAAAAAAAACCCAAACACCCCAATGTGATATAAATGAACTGTAAGGCCAGGCTGTGGTGCAAGGCAGGCGGTCCCCAAACACATCCATCCCCCGAACACATCCATCCTCCAAACACATCCATCGCCCAAACACATCCATCCCCGTGGGGCAGTGGGGTGGTCAAAGTCCAGTTGGGGCTGTCCCCAGCTCTGCAGACCCCAGAGAGCACAGCCCCAAGTGATGGTGGCCTTTGGGCGTGCTCTTAAGCCCTCCCAGTCTGACCCACCTCCCCCCCCGGCTCCTTATCCTTTGATTTCCTGGTCCCAAAATGACCATCGCCTGGGCTAGGGGAGGCAAATGGGTTCAGCTCTTCCAGGGAGGAAAGAGAGCTGTTTGTAGGCTGGATCCCACAAGTGTTCAGGGCCAGAATGGGGCCTTGTTAGACTGTGAGCTTGTTTAAAGCTCTAGAGTTGATCAGGACATTTCTTTTGAGTCAGGTTCATACCCAGGATCTGCAGGATCAGCCCTTCATACTTCACCTTTGAACATGAACTCTTCCTTCCTCCCCTCTTTTTCTTTTCCCTTTCCCCTGAGAAAGTGACTGCATTCTTTCCTGATTTAATTGTATCTTTCTGGGTTGGATAAGGCATATCTCATTAGAGGGGGAGAGAGATTTAATGTGAACTTCAAGCTGCCTTCTCCACGCTACAGAAAAGAAATCCCTAATCAGCACAGTATATATTTTGTATAATTGCTCTTTGACATTCCCCCTTTCCTTTCTAATTAAAGTGTATGAAAATGGTGGTGAAATGTTCCAGTGTGTTTTTCTAAGACAGGAAAGTCTAAACCTCTCATTTGTTTATAAATATGGGGTATTTTAACATCAGCTGTTTTCACAGGCATGTTGCTGAAACTTATTATTTTTCTTCTGAGGCAGCACTGAGCACATCTGCAGTTGGGGATTAGCTTCCTAGTGGTGGGAATGACCATGGCTTGGTGGAGGTTACCCGGTCCCAGCTCATCCTGGGGTCATGACAAGTGATGCTACATGGCTGCCAGGGAGCACAAAAAAGAGCTGTCTCCTGCACTGTGCGAGAGCCTCAGACCAAGATAGTCTGGAGTAAAATACTCAGTTTTGTGTAGTAAAACACATTTTTTTCTTTCAAGAGTGAAAATTAAAGCAATAAAAAGTGAGTGAAGTGTAAACAGTAGCACGGATCTGTAGCTCCTGCTGATTGTTTCTAGTGCTCTGGAGATTGTACGATGGTTTTTCCCAGTTTTGCTCTGGCAGAAAGGGGTTGTTCCCTCCTCTGCTCAGGTTTGCATTTTAAAAGCTGAACAGTTCATCCACCCACAGACACCCACCCACCCTTCCTGAGATGGAGGCATGGAGATGGCCTGGCCGCTCTTCTCCCCATCACCTGACCTGACAGCCCCCATGTGTCTCCCCTGCTTTGAGGTCTTGCAGCCCCTTTCCCAGGGAGCAGCACTTGGGCTGTCCTGGAAACCCCAGCACCATGGTGGGGTCTGGAGAAGCTCCAGAGCTTGTCCAGCTTCTGCCCCCACCATTCCTGAAATAGGAAAGAAAAATGAGTCTCTCACGGGTTGACAGGGTAGGGGAGCCTCCTCTAGAAGGTCTTTCCCACCATGTCCTGCCCTGATTTCATGATGCTGATACTTGACATCTTTTTGAGCCAAGTGGGATTCCCTTTAGAAGCCTTCCATCACCTAAAAGAATAGAAATGAGTATGTGCTGGTTTAGCTAAGGAAAATGCACTGTAAGATGCATTTCACGTGGCCTCGATTTGAGGGGTATCTGGTGTATTAACTCCATTAATTCTCGACGTATTCATGGGCCACACACAACCAGAGGTCTACAGCACAGGTCTCTCCCTCCTGCCCCACTGATGGTGTCCACACCAGGCGGAAGGACCACCCTCCCTCCAGCATGCCCAGTTGGGCTCACTGGTCCCAACAGCCCTGTGCTGGAGCCACCACACCATGCGGCCTTGTTTGATCACACCTTTGTTGTGATGACATCAGATCGCATCATTACCCTCTGGGAAAGCCCCAGAAGGGCCCTCAAAGCTGGGGGGGATGCCCTGCCTCTTCAAACAAAAATAATAACAAATGTCGGGGAAAAAAAAAACCCAAACACCCCAATGTGATATAAATGAACTGTAAGGCCAGGCTGCGGTGCAAGGCAGGCAGTCCCCAAACACATCCATCCTCCAAACACATCCATCGCCCAAACACATCCATCCCCGTGGGGCAGTGGGGTGGTCAAAGTCCAGTTGGGGCTGTCCCCAGCTCTGCAGACCCCAGAGAGCACAGCCCCAAGTGATGGTGGCCTTTGGGCGTGCTCTTAAGCCCTCCCAGTCTGACCCACCTCCCCCCCCGGCTCCTTATCCTTTGATTTCCTGGTCCCAAAATGACCATCGCCTGGGCTAGGGGAGGCAAATGGGTTCAGCTCTTCCAGGGAGGAAAGAGAGCTGTTTGTAGGCTGGATCCCACAAGTGTTCAGGGCCAGAATGGGGCCTTGTTAGACTGTGAGCTTGTTTAAAGCTCTAGAGTTGATCAGGACATTTCTTTTGAGTCAGGTTCATACCCAGGATCTGCAGGATCAGCCCTTCATACTTCACCTTTGAACATGAACTCTTCCTTCCTCCCCTCTTTTTCTTTTCCCTTTCCCCTGAGAAAGTGACTGCATTCTTTCCTGATTTAATTGTATCTTTCTGGGTTGGATAAGGCATATCTCATTAGAGGGGGAGAGAGATTTAATGTGAACTTCAAGCTGCCTTCTCCACGCTACAGAAAAGAAATCCCTAATCAGCACAGTATATATTTTGTATAATTGCTCTTTGACATTCCCCCTTTCCTTTCTAATTAAAGTGTATGAAAATGGTGGTGAAATGTTCCAGTGTGTTTTTCTAAGACAGGAAAGTCTAAACCTCTCATTTGTTTATAAATATGGGGTATTTTAACATCAGCTGTTTTCACAGGCATGTTGCTGAAACTTATTATTTTTCTTCTGAGGCAGCACTGAGCACATCTGCAGTTGGGGATTAGCTTCCTAGTGGTGGGAATGACCATGGCTTGGTGGAGGTTACCCGGTCCCAGCTCATCCTGGGGTCATGACAAGTGATGCTACATGGCTGCCAGGGAGCACAAAAAAGAGCTGTCTCCTGCACTGTGCGAGAGCCTCAGACCAAGATAGTCTGGAGTAAAATACTCAGTTTTGTGTAGTAAAACACATTTTTTTCTTTCAAGAGTGAAAATTAAAGCAATAAAAAGTGAGTGAAGTGTAAACAGTAGCACGGATCTGTAGCTCCTGCTGATTGTTTCTAGTGCTCTGGAGATTGTACGATGGTTTTTCCCAGTTTTGCTCTGGCAGAAAGGGGTTGTTCCCTCCTCTGCTCAGGTTTGCATTTTAAAAGCTGAACAGTTCATCCACCCACAGACACCCACCCACCCTTCCTGAGATGGAGGCATGGAGATGGCCTGGCCGCTCTTCTCCCCATCACCTGACCTGACAGCCCCCATGTGTCTCCCCTGCTTTGAGGTCTTGCAGCCCCTTTCCCAGGGAGCAGCACTTGGGCTGTCCTGGAAACCCCAGCACCATGGTGGGGTCTGGAGAAGCTCCAGAGCTTGTCCAGCTTCTGCCCCCACCATTCCTGAAATAGGAAAGAAAAATGAGTCTCTCACGGGTTGACAGGGTAGGGGAGCCTCCTCTAGAAGGTCTTTCCCACCATGTCCTGCCCTGATTTCATGATGCTGATACTTGACATCTTTTTGAGCCAAGTGGGATCCCCTTTAGAAGCCTTCCATCACCTAAAAGAATAGAAATGAGTATGTGCTGGTTTAGCTAAGGAAAATGCACTGTAAGATGCATTTCACGTGGCCTCGATTTGAGGGGTATCTGGTGTATTAACTCCATTAATTCTCGACGTATTCATGGGCCACACACAACCAGAGGTCTACAGCACAGGTCTCTCCCTCCTGCCCCACTGATGGTGTCCACACCAGGCGGAAGGACCACCCTCCCTCCAGCATGCCCAGTTGGGCTCACTGGTCCCAACAGCCCTGTGCTGGAGCCACCACACCGTGCGGCCTTGTTTGATCACACCTTTGTTGTGATGACATCAGATCGCATCATTACCCTCTGGGAAAGCCCCAGAAGGGCCCTCAAAGCTGCTGATCTCACCAGGGAGCCAGAGTAACTGGTTGCTGACAGATTTATAGGTTTTAGTCCAATTAAAATGCTGTTTATTGCCTTTAGAAGGGGCCTGTTTGTTTCTAATTTTAGAAGGAAGTTTGGGAAGTGATGAGCTTGGCAGCGAAGGGTGAGTATGAGACCTGAATTTTTCCACTAGCGCTATTGTTATTATTAATTAATAAGCATTATTAATAAGCATTTGGCCTCAGACCTTATTCTGCCACAGCAGGGCAGGAATTCAGGACACCGCACGAACAACAACAAAATGACTTTGCTGTGAAAGGGCTCAGCTTTGCTCCTCTCATTCCAAATTAAATCTGCTTTGACCAGGACCGGATTTATCTCCATTTTTTCCAGACACAGCCTGTTGCTTTCCACCACTCCTGCCTCTCTTCTTCTCAGCTTTACCATCAGCACAGCAGGAGCTGTCACTCAGCAAATAGCCTGTGGCAGTTAGTGACAAAAATAACTAAATATATACATACCTGGGTATATTTATTGCATAGGAAGGAGGCGTGAGCCTGCGGGTGACCTCCGAGGGAGCTCTCAAAGGCCATGCACCAGCTCTGGACAGGCTAACGCTGAGTTGGTGTTTGCAGTCAGTGCTTGGACCTGTTGCCCCCACACGAAGCTTCTCTTTTGATCACCCAAGTTTGTGCATTTTATTTATCCTCGTTAAAGAAGGGGAGAAGTTTGGAGGAAAAAAACCCAAACAGTGGTGTAAATGATCACGCCTATCTCCGGCTAGCGGTGATGGGAACCTTGGATGGATAAGAAGTGCAGCAATAACAAATCTTGCTTGAGAGATAAAACTAGAGCTGGAATCAGTTTTTATAAGTTCTGTTCATAAGCTGGTGCAGTTTTGTTGTGCGACTGTGGGAAAGCCATTTGGACGTCAGCTTGCCTACTATCTAGAAAACCTGGAATATGAAGCTATTGTAAAACTTGGCTATTTATTTGTGAAGTACTTTGAGAGCCTCTGGTGAAAGGTACTGGATAGCTGCACGATTCCCTGTGGTTTTTATAAAATATACATTGATCACAATTTACCAAAGGCAATGACAGTAGGTTTTAAACAGGGGGAGACCCAACCAAAACACAGGATTCTCATATTCCCTGATCTTGGAGAGGTCCAGATGCTGAATGCAGACCTGAAGTCTGCGTCTTTGTGGAAGGCAGAATGAAGACCACAAGCCTTGGAGTCTCGAGGAGAAGGCAGGGACTCGACCCCACCTCCTCCCTGGTTGCTCTTAACCTCCTGCAGGAACGTGACATTCCAGGAAAACTCTTCTCGAGGTGACGATGGAGGCCACTGCCAAAACCCAGTGAGCTCTACCTTTCCTTCCTCCGCCCTGAATCAGCTGCGAGAATCCTTTAGCTGGGGCTGAATGCATAGAAAAAAGGAAAGATAAAAGGGAACTTGAATCAACTGAATCAGCTGCGAGAATCCTTTAGCTGGGGGCTGAAGGCATAGAAAAAAGAAAAGATAAAAGGGAACTTGAATCAATGCTGACTTCTGTGGTAGCTAAGGCTTTAAAAACACCTCAAGATCACCTCCATTGCACACTGTCTGGGCCACGCGCCATCCTCTTATTACTTATCCACGTACAGGAGAGCTCACTGACATTCCCTTAAAAGTATATATTTCTTTTGGCCAAATCCAGATTTTTTTTTTAGCAGAAAACAAAACATATTTTAGCTGAAATTAATTTTTTCCCCCAAATGATTTTTTTCCCCCAAAAAAAACAAGTAGAGGAAAGCAGGTATTTTTGAGAGGTTTTTGAGTTCAATAAAAAATAAATTCCTGCTGAAATCTATTTCAAAGCAATTTTTTGCCTATGGCTAATCTTTTGGCTATGTCTAACATACAGTAGCTCCTTAGGAACTTTTCTGCTATAAACAGGATTATTACTAAGGAATAGAAGAGTGTGAGGATGCCAGAAGGAGAAAATGTAATCTCACCATTTTCTTTTATCCTATCCAGATCACTTTAACGGGCTAATAACCAAGGAGTTTAAAATATTAATGGATCCTGCACAGACCACATCAGATGGAAAAGACCTGAGCTGGGCAGAAAGCTCTTTCAAGAAAGTTGTATTTTTAAGTGAAATCTTTTCAGAAGGGTAGAACATAAGGCAAAGAAGCATCTCACCCTATGGACACATTTTAGTGATACTTCAAAGAAAAAGCTGTGAATTCTTACTTGGGATGTCATTGATATGTATATTCCTTCTAGCACTCTGAAAAACTCCCTTCTCCAATGAGGTTTGGTCAGTGGATCCTCCTGGCAGGCTGGTGATATGTCTTCTGTGCTACCAAGGGAAATGCCTCCAGGTCAGCACTTGCACGGAGGTGTCTGCCTCTGCCTGCCCTCCCGGGTACGGGATGATTTACAGAAGGTGTCTATGGACCTAGTATTGATTGTCACTTTCAGATGGGCAGCAGAAAGGGGGAGTGATGAAGAAACAGCTGTTATGTTAATCCCTTTGTAATACCCAGTGGACCAAAGTGATCTCAGAGGCTGCTACAACACCATAACATTGGAGCAAAGACCTCCTAAGTAAAGTCCAGGCTCCTTTTTTGTGTTTGAAAATGATGGGACAGAATACAAAAGAGTTCCAACCAACAGAAGTCATTTAAATGTGCAGCTGATACCCCTGAGCCTTGCTAGACATACTCTTACTGTCACAAAAATCTTGCTGGCAGGTAATAGTGGGTACAGAGCCGTCTCTGTCAAAAGCAAATTCTAGATTAAAAATGAGTTTTTGTTTCAAATGCTTAGGAGGATGGCTTATTCGAGTCTCTCCACAACCCCCAGGAAGCAGAAAAGCAAACCCAGTTCTGTTCTTTTATGGAAGGGACTCCCTGGGCAGACAGTAAGTGTTTTCCTTGGAGCTGAAGGCTGGGTCCCAAAGGCATAAGGGCACACACGGAGCAGCTCTGCACCTCCAACCACCCAGGCAGGGGTCTTCTCAGGCTCTGTCCCTGCTCTGTGTGAACTGGGGTTCACTGGGACACAACAAAAATGTATGAGGGGCTGAGGCACGTGTTTGGGATGTCCGGATTTAATACAAGGGTATGGCCAGGGTACAGTTTGGAAATGGCCAGGAGAGGTGGTGTGGCAGGCTGGGATTCCAGAGCATCTCTCAGTGATTAAGCTCTGGTCCCTGCACTGGATGGAAACTAAGCTTGGAAACTCTCGGGCTCCTACTTACGTGCTATACTGGACCCAGCTGGGCTTTCCTGGCTGGCCAGGAGTTTCATATATTAAATACCAAAAAAATGCTGATAGGCAAAACATCAGCTTACATCAGTGCTGTGTTGTCTAGTGAAGCAACAGTGAACTGAGCTGGAAATGTGGGACTTTTTCTGGGTGGAGTGGAAACAGAAATATCTTTTAATATGTCAAAAAAACCCTATCTTTTGTGGGCAAGACCCAGGTCTGACAAAATGGGAGGTACACTGTCTTTAGCCAGGCTCAGCAGAGATTAATGAAAACCGTTTTAAAAGGCTCACAAATACAGAGCAATTCCACTCCTTTCCTTTTTACCCAGATGCTATCCACCTTCTCTCATGTGTTTAACTGCCCCCTTTCCTACGTATGAAAGAAATGTGGCTCTATGTATCATGGCCTGTTGGATGTCTCAGGCACTGCTGCATGAAATGAAAGACTTATTGTTTTTTTGCCTTTTTTTTTCCCCCCTCTGTTTGAATATTAAATGCCAGGAAGATTGGTAAAAGATTTCAGAAAAACAAATTGACATTTGGCCTAATAAAATATTGTACACAGTTTTTCCTTTCTGCTTTGACTTGGCAGAAGAGTGTGTGAAAAGCTCAGAGAAGAAATATTCCATTTTTCCTGGAGGGAGGCAGGAAACTATTAACATACAGGGCTGGAGCACAATATCCTGATATGCCCTTTAAAATCAGCTCATAAAGACAGAAAAATGTGAGATCTGTACATTAAGATTAAATTCAGAAATCACAAATGTTCTGGTAGGAACAGCTCTCTCTTAAGCAAGAATTCTTGTTGTCAGCTCCCACAATTTTTTCATGCCGTATATAACACTTCCCTTTAATGCTTCAGCTGCTGAAAGCATGTGATTAGGAGAAAGTCTCATAGTTTTGTTTTTAAAACAATTTTTTTGAGAAAAGTATCTTTAAATGTCAGTAAAAATAACTAAGCTTTCGAGTTCAGAGGGGAAATTAAGACAGAGCTGCAATATGGTGCTTTTATTATTAAGCTAATCCCATGCGTTTGGGGACTTGACTCTTCTCTCTTTAAAAGACTTCGGTGATCCTGAAAATTGCCTCTCACCATTTTGCTCTGGGGCCATGTGGTGGATTGAGAGATCCCCACATCCCTTTACATCCTGGTTGCTCCACCCCAAGAGCTGGGTTAACTCCCAGGTGAGTTATTAGCTCTCTCTCCAAAACTACAGCTCCTAACGTGTCCCCAGGGCCACTGGTGTCATGTCCCTGAGCTCCCAGTGCCCTCTGCTTCAGCCCAGTCCCTCAGCATGACCCGTTGGGTGATGCCACCATTCTCCACCTAGTAAATAATGGGGATGGGCTAGGGAAGTTAGCAATCCCTTGGCAGCTTTTAAAATGGGATGTCTGGATCTGACTGCAGGCGGTCGTTCCCCGCTGTTAAAAAATCTGGGCTTCTGCAGGAGGTGAAAACTGCAATTTTATCAACCTAATAACTCAGAGGGTCAAAGCCTCCCATGTCGCAATTCAGTAATGATGGCTTTCAGCAAAATTCTGTGGCAAATTGGGGGAAAGATAATAAAATTAAATTTACTATCGAAATAAAAGACAGAAGGCGTAGTGGTTTTATTCACTAAAACCATCCACTTCTCAGCTTACTGAGAGTTATTGTTGTGTTGCCAGTTTACCATGAAGCAGATGGCTGCCATTTTGCGGGGCTTTGGCTGTGTAAGTTGACTGTATGTTTTCTACAGGCTCCAGATCCAGCATTAATCAGTGCAGAACCTTGGAAAACAATGAATGGCTTAAAGTAAAAAAATGTTTATAATTTTAATCTGCATAACTAGAAATGGGTCAGCACCGTGGCTTTGGGAAGATTTCATAGAATCATAGAATAGTTTGGGTTGGTAGGTACCTTTAAAGGCCATCTAGTCCAACTTCCCTGCCATGACAGGGACATCTCCAACTAGATCAGATTGCTCAGAGCCCTGTCCAACCTGGAATGTTTCCAGGGATGGGGCATCTACCACCTCTCTGGGCAACCTATGCCAGGGCTTCACCACCCTCAGTGTAAAATATTTCTTCCTTGTATCTAGTCTAAATCTAATCTGTTTTAGTTTAAAACTACTACCCTTTGTCCTATCGCTACAGGCACTGCTAAAAAGTTTGTTCTGATCTTTCTTATAAGTTCTCTTTAAGTATTGAAATGCCACAATAAGGTCTCCCTGGAGCCTTCTCTTCTCCAGGCTGAACAACCCAAACTCTCTCAGCCTGTCCTCATCTCAGGGGTGCTCCAGCCTCTGATCATCTTCATGGCCTCCTCTGGACCTGCTCCAAGAGGTCCATGTCCTTCCTGTGCTGAGGGCTCCAGAACTGGACACAGACAGTACTCCAGGTGGGGTCTCACCGGAGTGGAGATTGACCTGGAATGTTTCCAGGGATGGGGCATCTACCACCTCTCTGGGCAACCTATGCCAGGGCTTCACCACCCTCAGTGTAAAATATTTCTTCCTTGTATCTAGTCTAAATCTAATCTGTTTTAGTTTAAAACTACTACCCTTTGTCCTATCGCTACAGGCACTGCTAAAAAGTTTGTTCTGATCTTTCTTATAAGTTCTCTTTAAGTATTGAAATGCCACAATAAGGTCTCCCTGGAGCCTTCTCTTCTCCAGGCTGAACAACCCAAACTCTCTCAGCCTGTCCTCATCTCAGGGGTGCTCCAGCCTCTGATCATCTTCATGGCCTCCTCTGGACCTGCTCCAAGAGGTCCATGTCCTTCCTGTGCTGAGGGCTCCAGAACTGGACACAGACAGTACTCCAGGTGGGGTCTCACCGGAGTGGAGATTGAGGACCTGCTGGCCATGCTTGTTTTGATGCAGGCCACAACACAGTTGGCTTTCTGGGCTGTGAGCACACATTGGTGGCTCATGTCCCACTTTACATCCACCGGTAGCCCCAAGTTAATTTGGGTCCTTGGGAGTTGAGTTTAGAGGAGTCAAAAAGGAGCAGGAATAGAAATTACAGCAGCAACAACTAAAAAGCCCAGTGGCTGTAAAGGAGCTGAGCTGTTCTGCCTGGAAAAAAAAAGCAGAGGGAATTAAAAAGTACCAGTTGGAAAAAGGAAGGTCCATCCTCTCTGCCCAGTTAAGAAAGATGAGCAAAGTCGAGGGGTGCAGAAGGAGCACGGGACTGCAGTACTATGAAGAGATCTGCCTCTGTTAGTTCCCAAAGGAGAAACCAGGACTGGGGAGAAAATACCCTGAAAGAGGAGCACAAGGGGCCACTGAGGAACCAATCCAGCAGCATTCTGGGGCCATCACAGTCAATCCTGACATCTGCCCAGCTGAGGTGCCCAGTCAATAGAGGACACCACGCTGGAACATCTGCCACGCTTGTTTGGTCTTACATTAAAAATAGGGCACAGACAGGAGTGTCAGAAGAAAAACTGCTTTTACTACTGTCTGCACCGAGTGAGTGTATAAACAGCTACTGGAACCCAGCAGAGGAAGGCTGTCAGCCTGGCAGAAGCTCGGTCAGATTTTCAGCTGATGTAAATCAGGAGGACTCTGTTATTAGCACTGAACTGGCTTACAACAGCTGAGGCTCTAGCCGAGCCACTGAAGTGGTAAATAGTGCTGACAGCAAGTTGTGGCTTAAACAACCTTAAATGAACTCCATTAAGTGCTCGTTTCTGAAGAGAATGTTGTTGAAACCTGGAAATGAGGCTTTCAAAGGTTTAACATATTTGTCTGTTGTAGAGGGTTTATTTTGAAACCAGATGCACTGAGAAGCTCAGCGTTGCTCCACACGGCAGGAGAAGGACGGATCCCGCTCTCTCCTTCCTGCCGAAATTGGAAGTAACCTCTGCAAAGTCAATGTCATCACATTAGTGTCAGCGAGATCAGAGGTAGGGCAGGCGTGCGTAATTCCTTCCAGCGAGATGGAGACGATGACAAGCTAAAAACCTATCTGAATAATTGAAAAATGTTGGTGATGTTGCATTCTTGGAAATAAAACTGGCATACGCTCTGCAGAAATCTCAAAGCGGCTGAAACAATTGATCATGACGGGGTTGGGTGAAGAAACGAAGCAGACTGTTGTGGGTTTGAACAACTCACAGGCAGTTTCACTAAAAGAGTGGGCAGGGGCAGAACCAAGCAGCAAAAATCAGGGCAGCGGTACTCAGGCTGAAGTTTGCTGCACGAATCAGGCAGGGGAGAGCTCGGGATGTGGGGCTGGCCAGGCCAGCAGTGGGGCTGGGGTTTCATGCAAGAGATCCTCCAAGAGGACCAACCTGCAACCCAAGTCACAGTCAGTAACAAATGCAAGCACCAGTCTCAGGTCAGAGTTAGAAGGAGGGCTCTCTCAAGCCTTAATTTTTCAGGTATTTGGTTCAGAGGTGCCTAGGTCACATTTTTAAAGGGCTGTACTTCATCACAGCACCAGACTGCCTGAGCCATGCTGAGAGGAGAGAGGTGGTGGTGGGTTCCCAGCCCTGGTGATGGGGTTCCCAGCCCTGCTCAGAGAGCAATGGAGAGATCTTGAGTTAAACTGGCTGGAGGGGCTATATGAAAGCAGGGTGGTGGGAACAGGGTGAACAACTCCGGTGGTGGGTTCCCAGCCCTGGTGATGGGGTTCCCAGCCCTGCTCAGAGAGCAATGGAGAGATCTTGAGTTAAACTGGCTGGAGGGGCTATATGAAAGCAGGGTGGTGGGAACGGGGTGAACAACTCCACTGCCAAGTGAGGTTCAGCCTCCTCCTCATCATCAGAAGCTCCAGGAACCAGGGGAGGCTTCGTGGAGGCAGGTGGAGTTGTGGCAGTGTTAGCTGAGCAGCCACGGCACTGCGATGCCATCCAGGCTTGTCCAGGGAAGGAGATGTACCTTTATTACAGATCAGTAGTTGTACTCTCAAAGAGATGTTTGCTGGAAGAAGCTTTCCTTGCAGGGCTCATCTAGCAAGAAGTTACAGGTGACAACACAGGCTGTGAGGGGATGGAAGGGGAGAAGGAGCAATGGATGGCAGAGATTTCTAACTACCCTCTGTCCTCAGAGTGCTGGAGAAGGTGCAAAGCAGGGAGGAGACAACTTTGATCCAAAGTTGAGTGTGCTAAAAGACAGCTGACACCAACTAGTTTTCAGGTGGATCTGTCTCAGAAATGGAAATTGTTTTTAGAATTGACTGGGTAAGTTTAAAGCCTAACCGATCTGTAGTAGTAGAATCGCTACTTGCCTAGACCTTCATTTCCTTAAAAATAAACAATGGCAGAAAGAAAGATGAGAAAATGTTTTCGCAAGTCAGATAACAGAAAATGTATTGGCTTCTAATGCCCTTCTTGACTCTAGTGCTGGTTCATTCAGTGCCACAGCCCTTCTTAAAGGCATTGAAAAAGAAGCTGCCTGCCTGGAATAACAATAGTGTGGATGGACATGTTCCACCATCGCATTAAGGCTCCTCACTAGCCCACATTCAATTCCTTGGCCAGATCCAGCAAAGGACAGAGGCATCTCTGAGAAGAATTTCAATAGAATTCCAGAGAATTACAATGGAATTACACAACAGCACACAAAATAAAATTTGTTGGTTATTATGGCTTGTATTTCTATGGGTTCCAAAAAAACAATCTCAGTGTAAATATTCCAAAAGCCATTGGAGTCCAGTCTCAAAAAGGAATAAAAAAAATTAAAAAATAAAAGAGAAGAAGCAGATATAAAGCTCTACTCAGTGTATTGTTGTTTATTCAACAACCCTTCAAAACCCCAGTGCCATCCAGCCCTGCTAGCAACGCATCACTCCTACCCCAGAGAGAGCACACACTGAAGATTTAGGGTGGAGAAAGCACAAACCTTGGGCTGGAGGGAAGAGCAGGTGACAGACGAGGTTTCATTTAGGCTGCAGTACCTGGGGCACAGGCTCTGTCTTTTTGCTCTGTTTGTGCCATCCACAGCACAACTGGGGCCCTGGGGCTCTGAGGCTTGACCGCAGTAGGATCTATAAACACCAATAACACAATAAGGTCTAAGATACTTTAAGGTTTGTTGTCTGGATGAAATCATCATGCGTCCATTATGTGGCAGTGTGAACACATGCTCTTAATGCCTCAAATTGGGAGCTTTTTTTTCAGTGAGTTCTCAAAGCTGTTTGTTTTTCAACTGAAACATGCGCAGTTAAATGACATGTTGATTATCTGTGTATATTGATATTGTTTTCCGGACTACAGGCATCTTTATTGCTGGGGAATCATAAATATGTTTCATTTTCTGTTCCTGCTTTATACTGTATAAGGACAGAGACATTTCTTTGGTTTTGAAAGCCTGGTGGTTTTTTCTTCCCAGATTTCTCGTTGACATGAATAGTCTTTGTCTTTTGTTTTCCCACATTGCTGGAGGATGGTAGCAAAAACATTAATGGATTTGGACCAGCAACATCACTTAAAGACTGCGAGAGGAGAAAAAATGCCTCATCTTTTACTACTGAAGCTTAATGCTAATTCACTAATCAATCCATGGCACCAACACTGCTGCCAACAGACGCAGAGTTTCCAGAGGCAAACAAGCTACTAAAGGGTAAAAAATCTTTCTCAATATGGTTTAACCTGATCAACTGAGACCAAAGGAGAAATCAGCTCACACTGATTACCGTATCAGATCACACCAAGGATCTTTGCTTTACTGTCATGTAGCAAAGACCAGCATGGGGGTATGCATTGCACAGAAACATATTTTTATCTCACCGTAGGCAAGTGCTACAGATAAACCATTTTTGGTGACATTCAGTGAATAATAAATCAGAAAAAAAGGTCACGGCAATCAAATAAAAAGTTGTAAGCATTAAGTGAACCTCCAAATGCAGAGGTCAAGCACACTATTAAAATCACAAATTAAAATAATAGTATCAGTTAGAAGCTGCATGGGTACTCAATACTGAAATGCAACACCTTTTAATCAGATGATCTTTTAAACAGCTTTTGGGGGGGAAAATAGTAGGAAAAAAAAAAAAGACAAAAAAAAGAAAGTTTAATTGCAAGAGCAATATTTGGTACTTGGGAAGTTGAAATCCATTTCTGATACCAGGCTTCCCAACAGAAAATAGGTCAGAGCTAGGATGGTGTTAAGCAATAGAGTTTATAGCACTTAGATTACCAGTGAGATAAGAGGCCTTATTTATTTAAGGTAATTCATGTGGCTTAGTCTATTTTCTATGCTCAAACTATAATAAGGAGAATGAAGCACCCTATCTAGAGGACTCCCTCCAGACTTATGGCACAGCACCTGCAAACGAAAGCTTCCTGACCACAACCTCTGGACAAAACCAACAATTACCCTCGGGCGAATATGCTGGAGAGGCAGCTACTTCCCAAAACTTGAGTAGTTTCCAAAAAAAATAAAAGCATCTGAGCACACTGTAACTTTGCATTAATTTTTCCTCAGCCAAAGTGGATTATTCCCATACTGTAATATGGATTTTTTTTTAAACCCATGAGCTTTATACAACTCCGAATTGCCTTCTGTGGTTCCAGTGCCTCCTCCACTGCTCACAGGATGCTGGGGTGATGCATGAGGCTGCAGCTCCCCTTCTCTCCCTGCCTGGCTTGTTCTGTGTGCTGTGGGAGAAGCTGGGTCTCCGTTGATGAATGAGCGCCGTGGAGCAGACGGGATGGAAACAGAGATGTTCTCTCCATTCAGTCAGCTCCTTGTGAGTGGGGTTTTGGCACCAATATCCCGAGACGTGCCCGCTTCTTAAGAGCTGGTTTTTTTATTTATGTGACCCCATGTGACGGCTGCCTCTCATGAGGTTTCCTCTAACTTGGTTTATGCAATCTGAATTCCAGCTGTAAGCTACTTGGGGCACAGACTGCTAGTGTTCCCTCCTCAGAGCTAGAGGAGGGAGAGCATCGTTTGCAGCCGAGGGGAAGAGAAGGAAAGCTGGGGCTGTGCTGTAGGAAAATCTTCAGCTAAACCGTTATCTTCCATAGACGATTCCCTACGCTTAGCCTATTCAGGGAAGTCTTTGGGAAAATACCTAAGAGGATTTTTGCTTTCAGATTAAGTGATTTCTGGATGATTTTGCCCGTAGCAAATCAGCAGGGGGTGAGTTTAGCTGCATTTTGCCTTCACCAGAGGAAGAGAGGCTCACTCTTCTGAAAATCATCCACTAAATTAATGAAGACATGAATGTACATTAGGCTGAACCTATTTAGCTTATTAAAGTCTCCTCTCCCAGATCATTTCCTTCTGTGTGTGTCTCTACATCACAGGCTCTTCTGTTTGTAATTTCCAAAGCTAAAGAAAAAAAAAAGAGATTGTATCTTTTTAGGGGTTACCCTCAGCTTTCAGCAGTCAGAAACTATATGTACAGTAGTCAGCCTAAAATCCCATAGGAAGATTAAAGACCATGCTGTGTGCAGTTAATACAATAATGATGACTGTCACTGTACTCATCAAACATAATCTGAGGTGAGTGTCACTATTAGCAAAGAAGGAAGAACCTAAATGTGATGTCAATTTACGTTTTGTTGTGTTGGATGTATTACTGGAGTCTTTGTTCTATAAAACTTTGGCTAGGATCATTCTTACTCTCCTGAGGAAAATAAAATGTTTTGTCAATGCCAGTTTCTTTGACTTCCATTGTTTCCATGGGCTTTGGAAACAGACCCTTATTTTTGCTTTATTTTTTAATTCTCTTTTACATCCTCCTATCTAATGAATAGACTGATGCAAGAAATCGGCAAAGAAGGGAAACTGCACTGATGGAAAATAAGGAAGCTACAAAAAATAACACAGAGGCCATTTCAGGAGAAAGCAGAAAAATTGTCTGTAAGAGGATGACTTTTCTCATAATGGTTTGAGTCCTTGTTTGAGTGATGCAGGTTAAGGGAAGCCGAGGGAGCAGCAGGTAGCAGAGGAAATGCACGTTCTTTTCCTCTGAAAGATATTCACAATCTTTCTGCTGTTATTGGGCAGAGGTTCTCAAATACCTCCTGCCCAGCTTTTGTGCCACTGAAATAGAAAGAAAAAGGGAAAAAATTAGTGACACGTTCTGGTCTGGAGTCAGAAAAGCAGGAAAGCATCCTCTGACCCTCACCAACAGTTCAGCTGTGTGGAACCACACCTCCCTCCTTCCTGCAGGAGGACACGGTGGACGTGTCCGAGGAGAAACCTGCCTTCCAGCTCTATAAAAATCTACAAGGAAAACAGGCCCTTTCCTGGGCAGAATAAGAATAACCTCCTCCACTGCAAAGCCCTGAACTCTGCTTAACCGTGGAATCATGAAATGGATCTTATGAATTTGCTTTATCAAGGAATTAGGTTCCTTCCAGATATTTCTATATGAAAAAATATAACGTTCTTTTGTGTTCCTTGAGCACCTGGTGTACACTGGTTAAACAGAGTTAAAAATGAGGGATCATAAATTCTCCAGCCCTGTAAATTATAGTGGGTGGGAAGCAGCCTTGGGCAGCAGGGGTTTGACTCCTGATGGTGGTGGAGAGGGAGATGCTCTGGCCCTGACCAGTCACACACCTCACCCTGGAGAGCTACGGGGCATCCCTGACCCTGCTACTGGCTCAACTGCTCCAGTAACCCCTGGGGACCCCATGGGGTCCCACTGCAGAGCCTGGACCCCCAGCTGTGGGGGAAGGACCTCGGCTGCTCTGGACCTCTTCCACAGCATTTCATGTTTAAGGACCTTACTTTGATTACTTTTTACTTGTTTTTCCTTCCAGCCCCCCCCTTTTTTTTTCTTTCCCCAGCTACACTTCTATCAAATCCCAGTTTCCACGTGAAGTTCTGCACCAAAATGAGTGAAAGCGCTAAGATAACCTATTTGTAATAAAATACTTTCCCTTCGCTTTAGTAAACTTAGCGCTTCCCTGTAAAAACAAACTCTTTAGTTATTCAGGTGTGACTAGTCACCATATTAAATCACCATACTACCTCCTCAGCGTAATAATACATTTATTTAAAATTTCATTTTAGAATCACTCTTTTGCTGACATTTAATTTTGCACAGGAGTAAAAGAGCCCAGGTGTAAAAATATTACGTTTTTAGTAATTATGTACTGTCCATTACTACTAAAACCTAGAAAAACTATCAATATTTCTCAAAATCGACTGGAATTACTAAGTTTAAACATTTAAGAGGAATAATTTAAGAGCTATGTTGCAGCATAAAGGCCAGTGTGCCTCTGCTACGTTTGGCCATTGGCTGAGATACTTTTTAAAGGGAGATTGTAAGCTTTTGCACAGGTAACCGGCATTTTTTAACATTTAAACATTAACATTGGTAAGATACAGGTCTGTCAGTAAGGAAGGCATGAGGAAGAGGAGAGACAAGGATGAGTTATATGTTTAGTGAATTCCCTTTCGACAGGTTCGTATCTATGGCTTTCAGATGATGTTTTGGCCTCCCAAATGAAGCTCAGGCTCCTGCAACAGGAACTCTTATGTCTGCAGTAGCTTTCAGTTTTTCTGTCTTAATTTGATATATTAGAGGCTCTTTATAAGTGAACTTGAAGGACCCTGAGTCTAACCCAAGTCTATGGCAAAACAGAACCAGAATTAATCTCTGTGACCTAACTAGTAGGTAACCAGCTAGATACCTTCTTTATTCATGGAGTCTCCAGTGAATGAGACTATGAAGAATTCCAGTGAATGACTCATGCCCCCCTGACACGGGCACCTAGAATGGGTGAGTCAGCAGGCATGGTTAGCTCTCTCTTGCTCCAATAGATCAGAACAACAACCTAAAGGATTTACTTCAATCAAACATCCAGCTCACACATGGTTAATGTTTTGTAAGAACAATCCACCCAGTTGACTTTGACATGTTTGGACCAGACCCTACAAGGGCATGTGTATTTGGAAGGAGAGTTTGCTGGGGAAAAAAAAATCAGTTAAGCCCTTTTATTTGGAGAAATGTCTGTGCATCCGTTGGTCCAAATTAAAACTTTTTTTGTCAGGGTAAGGGACCACATTAGCTCTAACAGTGGCTGGGGAAGACTTCTCTGGAATTTGTTATCAAAATGAAAAATAAACCTCAACCACAAGAAAACCTTATGGTGATCCACTTAAGATAGGTGAGAGCTGACCTTAACAGCAGGTCTTAAAAGGCAGGTGTCAAGGTCACTGGGCTAATATGTGCTGTGCTGAGGGTATTTCTTTCTCTGGTTGTTCATGTAAAACATCGAAGAGTCACGGCTTCATTCTAGCACAGACCAGACCGGACCATTTTTACAATAGAAGTTTTCATAGGGTTGAAAATATTAGTTCCCCTTTCATCACTCTGAATGAGTATTCCAGAGGGCAGACAAAAATCTGTGCTAAATACCAATTGACTTTGTATTTTGGCTTCCTCGCAATGGCCAATATTATCTTTTTGAGGCTAAGAAGAGTCCGTTCATTCAGTTTTGACGCTGTGAGGTTTAGATTATGCTCTGCTATTTATTGTTTGGGCCACTGCAGTCATCTCAGAGCCTGAGCAGGGGACCCAGCCTGCAGTGTCCAAAAACAACAAAGAGGACAGCCCTTCTCACAAAGTGCTTGCAAGAGGTGAGGTTTGCTCCCAGAGCTGACCCATAGTAAGGCTGTGACAGCAGCACTACATTGTAGTCCAACTTCAGTCTTCAGGCAGGGATATTTGAGGTGAGGCAGAAGACCTGCTGTGTTCTTCCTCCCTTCGTAATGCTCAGTAATTGGTGGGGTTCTCCAGAGCTATTGCAACTTTCTGACTGCATGTTCTCGCAACTTCTTTCCTTTCAGCACATCTGGATCTCTTAGATTCCTCTTGATGTGAATATCATCCTTATTTTTCTCCCCAGTTTCTCTCAGAAAGTTTCCGCGCGTTGTTATCTGCAACTCCCATCTCTGCCTGGTTGCTATTCTTCTCCCTGAGCTGCAAGTGGTTTGCATGGTGGTTTCTCCCGTCATGTTTTTATCGGGCATCCTCCAGTAACATTCCTGCATTGGCCTTGCTTTGCCCAAGGTTTTGTTTGCCTTCTCTATCTGCTCTGGGTCTGCATGCTTCGGGGCTGTTGGATTTCTCGTAATTGCAAGCTTTGGGTATTCTTTTTTTTAAGGGTTGGGTTTTTATCTTCCGAAGATGTATGTTTCTCTTTTCTTCCTGCATTGGACTGTTCATTTTTAAAACTTTCTTTTAATCAAATGAAAGGAATTAAAAATGAGGAGGGAAAGCCCAAGAATTTAAATTCCAGTCGTCTTTCTACCACAAAGAACCAAGAATTCTTTCTATTTAAGACAGTCACAGATTTTATCATTGTGACTGGTTTCCATTAACTTTGTAAGTAGAAAGACATTTAGTAAAGTTGAAAGCTGTCTCTTATGTGATGACAGACTTTGCCTGTTTTAATATTTTTACTGGTTAACTACCAAATCCCGAGTCTACCACTGTCTACAGCCAACTTTTAGTGTTCACTACTCCTCTGGCAAGAAATGTGACTTAGAAATATATCTTCCATACTAAGCTTTTGAAAACGTATAGTATTTTGTGTTAGAAAAACAACAGTTTCAACATGTGAAAGAAATTGCCACAGCAAGGCCTCTCTGAGAGAAAGAAACAGCAAAAAAAGGGTGAAAAGGGTCAGGCAGAGAGTTTGCTTCAGCAAACACAAGACACAAGAGAGTCTACTTTAATTAATACTAACACGGGCACCTCAAGCAGGATGAACTGCTTATATAGATTGCGAAATTGGTTAAACCAACAACGGTGCCACATTGGGTGGCATCCCCAGCACAGCAGGCCAAGATCTTGCACATGGAGTGTCCTCCAGGCCAGGCTGGAGAGGACTCAGTCAACCCAAAGGTCATCTAACCCCACTTGCTCTGCAGAACTCAGTTCTGGCTTTTAATCCAGCCCGTTTCCTCCTATTCAGATACAACTGTTGCTAATTCCATTCTTAGTTTATTATTGGAGAAAGCCTTCCCTATGTAATTACCAGAAACAGAGAATCCATAATATATTCAAAGCTGTGAAAACTTAATCCTGGATAATTTTTTACTCTCTGAGAAAAAGTCGCTAGGACTGATCTATTCTTTCAATCAAGTACACCCATTTAGTTTATTTTTAACATTCCTTTCATTATGTTATGAGCTTCTTAAGGATAATGAAATAATTGCTTGTCTTTTTGATTGATCTTTGTTTTGAAAGGAAACTTTAATAGTGTTATTTCTAGAGCAGGCTTACGGTATAATACAATTAAAGGAAAACATGACATTAAAACACATTAAAGCACATGTTCCAATAATTAGACCTACAATCCTCGTCAGCTACAGCACCGTGCAGGGAGGGGTTATTGTAAAAAATTATGAGGGAAGAATTCATATTATTTTGTTTAATAAAGCAAATATTGCTCTTTAAAACGAATTGCATTTGCATCCTTGGTAAACTGGATGCTTATATATTTTAGGAATAATCACTTTTTTAAGCTTTTATTCAGCCAAGAAATGGAAAGAATCCTTACAGCAACACATCACTAGCATATCAGTAGTGAGTTGTACAGAGGAGTGCTTTGACAAGTTCTTGGCTCTCAGAAGTAAGAATTCAAGTTTGCACAATTCTCTGTGATAGCACATGATGGGGAAAGTTCAGAACCTGTTATAATTGAGTATCTCTGAAGTGTGGATGTGCATGCTGCAAATTAGAAGAAAAAAAAAAAAAAGAGGAAGGGAAGAGCAGAGATCCCAAACCTGGACGCACATGCTGTCAGCTTGAAACACAGCTGTGCTGATGATCAGACCATAAACGAGACAGTATAGGCAGGCTATACTGGACAGCATAGGCATGCTGGGGTAGACTGTATAGGCAGGCACCTCCTGCTTCCACAAAGAATTAAAAAAGAATTGGGCAGAAAAGCTTTTCATGCTCAGATGATGACCTCATGTCCTGTTAGGACACTGACATAAGGGCAAGGCTGTAGTAGTAGCATTGGGATGAAGGATTTTCTAAGATGCATTTTCTCTCTCATCTTCTGTAACCTGATTTCTCAGTAACAAGGCTGAGATCCCAGATAATCAAAATATTCAGGACTCTTTTTTTTTTTTGTCCAGTTGCATTCAATTTAAATACTTGGGGTTTGGCAGGGAAGGGCGGAAGGGTGGAAATTTTTCACTTCTTTGATTCTTAGACCCAATAATGTTTTCTTCATTTAAGATCAGTGAAGTCACTTAGAGACTGTTAGTTTTGTTGGATTTGTGTTGGACAAACAGCCTGCCCTCTGCCTTGGAGGAAAGGATAAGTGGGTCCGGAATGCCCTGGGGAGCTCGGTGTGGAGCATCCCCAGCTCGATCCTCTGATGAGGTTTCAGTGATACTGTAGTGATTTTGTATTAGCAGATGAGGATTCAGTAACAACAATGACTCTTCTTAGCATCCACCCACACGTGGCACTAACACCAAGAGTGTCTGACAACGAGATCTGGCCACTTAATAGGGAAAGTGCAGACTCCGAGTGAACTGAGGAGATTTAGGTCATGCTCCATACTTGTCCAAACTGGAATCATGGGTTTACCACTTCTGCTGTTGAGGGGCTGGGCCACTGATCGAAGCCGACCAGAGTTCTGCAACATGGATGGGATCTTCTGGTCTTATCTGGGAGGTGTCCAGGCCGTAGGTACTCTTAAGGAGCAGGTCAAACCTGAGACTATCTGAGTTCACACTGGGAAAGGACACGGCCCTTGTTTTTCAGGATGCTTGTGAGCCTCCTGCATTAGTAAGCACAGATGATGGCAATTATGCCTTTGGGAGAATCTTGGCACATTGGGACTGACCATTTTTCTGATGGAGAACCGAGATAGCAGGAGAAACCTTTATCCTCTGGCTGAACAAGAACATCTTGAATCTGTTTATGTGTATATGAAAAAAATTAATCAAACCTCTACGGGCTGGATTCCTCAAGGATGATAAACACTCGGCTGGCTTCAGAATCCTGCACAGAAAGTATGGGTTAACCTGGCGAGCCATTTGACTCAAGCTAAACTTGAGGAGCAAGGCTGTGGGGCACATGAAATGTTATCACAAGGAGAGGTCAAGCCTTTTTCTGTGCACAGAGTGGGTACCGAGTCACTCCACTTTTACCCACTCGGTGTCTTTCACTTTGTGTTACTAAGAAAGCTAATAAAACATTACCCCCTCTTTACTTTTACTTGGTGTCCCAGAGGTCAGAACCTGATCCCTGCCAGGATGAGTAAGGATCCTGGCTCAGTGGTAGATAACCTCTGAGTTTCAGTTTAAGGAGGATTATTAGGGAATCAAACACAGAAATCAAACAATGGTTTCTCTGGGAGAGGGGTGTGGGGAAGGCAACCCCAGCCTCACCCCTGCATGGCTGAAACAAATGATGGTTGAACATAAAAGTGGTCTGGTTTAGCCTGTGAGGGCAAACCAAGCCTCCTGCTTGGCTCGGTACCCCATCCCCTGCAGCTTGGGAGCTGTGGAAGACACATAGCTCAAGGGAGACAAGTAGCTGGTCAAACCTCAGGTTGCTTGAATCATTCTCTCTCGCCCCATCATACAGCAAGATGCTGATGAGAGTTACCTCCCAGGGGGTGGATTCAAATCCACTTCCCCAGAGAGATCTGAACCTGCATCTCCCACACCTTGGCTGAGTGCCTTAAATATTTGGTAAAGTATCTGGATATCCTCCGCAGGGTTGTAAACCTAGGCCAAAAATAGTTTCCAGCTGCAACTATATGACTAATTTGACCCGGGACTCCTTTTGGGGGGCAAATATTTTGTTCACAGAAGAAAAGTAATTGCCCTCCCCTGTTAAGAGGACAGAAGGGAAGAGGCTCCACTGCTACAGGAAATGAGCCACAAGATCTCATAGACAAGGTTAGAAGACTACACTAATATACACCACCTTTTCCCAAGTTACAGTTTGAAAAATCTGGAGTTGTCCTGCCTGTCTGCTCTTGTAAATAGCCATATACTTCCTCATGTATGGGTTTCCAGGATATCTCAAAGTCACCAGCATATTCTCATGATGTGTGGTAACAATTATATACATTTTATAGCTGTAACCCCTGGGAGTACAGGTAGATGTTTCAAATACATAATGTATTTCCATAAAAAACCCTTTCAAATTATTTGCTTTCCTACTTCTGTGTATCATAACAGCAGCAGCTTTTGGGTGGGAAGGGAGGAAGGGAGCTTGAACTACCAGCTTGGAATATCTTACACCAATTTCTCAGTGTGTTTATGTTACATCAATGCACTTGTAGCTTCATCTCTTTAGCGAGATAAACACTTTGTTCTGTGCAACTTAAATGGGTAAAAGTACAGGTCCTAGGTTTTAAAGGTTTTTAAAGTTAGGCTCTTAGGATCATATTTAGGCTTATAAATAAATAATCCAATTTTCACATGTGCTATGTTCAGCAGCCTCTCCTAGCTTGTGTGGTTGCAGCTGGAAGGCCAACATTTTTTAAAATCAGGATACTTACTCAGGGCTTGAACGCAGACTTGAGATGAGGATTTGCAGCGGGAGCTGGGTGCCCAATTCCTATTGAGAAAAGGTCTAGGAGTTTCGTGAGCATAACCTTTAGGTATCCATTAGGAAAATCTCAGCTTTGCTGTAAATGCCTCTGGATTCCTTAGATTTCATTCATTTGGCAGCCAGGCACCTAGTTCTGTCGTCTGACCCCAAAGAAATTTGCCAAGTTCGGTATAACTTATGTAGGCTTTCTTTGGAAAATAAATAAATCATTCAAATGGAAATACTCAAATAGCTGGGCACGTGTCCAGATACAGTATGCCTAGCTCAGTGGCAAAAAAGTTACGGCACACATCCTGTATTGTCGAGGACACTGAATGTTTTGGCTGCCCTAATATAAAAACAATAATTCAATCATGTATTATAAAGGAATTTCCTGGAGAAGTTTGGCCCCACTCAATCATCCTATTAGATTTTTCCTTAATGTGGAATAACGGCACATTAAATTCATTACATACATTAGACCAGCTACATTTATTTCCAGATGGGCTTCCATAAAGTGGTTGAAATGCTTAAAGAAAAGACATTTTGAAGATGCCTTTATGTGTAACTCCTATAGCATAAGAACGACGCCGCAGTCTTACACCACTCTCTGCCCAGTGGAAGGACATGTTTAACACAACGAGCTGTGAGTATTTTATGAATCAATAATAACAGGCCCACAGGGCTAGGATCATTGTTTTATTTTGCTGGCAGGGGCCCACAGGACTTGGACATTATGCAAAGACAAGAGAGGATGTGTGAGGAGATAGTTATGCTAATATATGCCATTTCCCCCCTCCCTCTCTCCTCCCTGGAGTAACTGTCTTAACATTATAGGTGGTGATTTGTCCTCAGCAGTTCCAAATTACCTGCACCTGTTGGCTCTGGCACATTAAATAAATACCCAATTAAGCATTTCTCTACCCACAGAGTATGAGGAAAACGCAGTTCAAAGTGCTCTGCCGCAGCTCTCACCAAGGTGTTTTAGATAGCTTTCAGATGGAGAGGAGTCAGATCAATACCAAAGCTTTGGAAAATAGGGCTGCAGGGTGATCTTTATGTAATTTTAGGGATTTGACTTGCCCACAATATAGCCTTGTACATTCAGTCCTGACCAGGGCCTGGATGGTGCTGCTTGAAAGCATCCCTGTGCTCCCATCAGAGCCTCCGAGGGGAGGGATAGTGTCTGTCATCAGGAGACACAAGCTCCCTGAGCAGAAGTAAGGGAGGTTTGTCACCTCCAGAGATGGCACTGCCTTTTCACGCATCACTAGTTAGAACCCCTTTCCTTAAAGCTTCTCAAAGACCAGAACCTCCCTGACTGTCCTACATTGCCTGACTTTCTCCCAGCCACAAAGCCACAACTGTCAGCAAGCTCTCAGTGTTCACAGGGTACATTTAAATTTCTCAGGGTCCTTTAGATGTTCCAACCTCACAGTCACCTTAGTCTCATGAACGTGCCGTGGCTCTTGCCACCTCTCTCTGGCTCAGAGACCTAGATGCTGCTGGTTAGCCAAAGCATCACAATCACCTTCTCCCTCCAGGCCAGAAGAACAGCACTTTGTGGGGCAGCTGAGGTGTTCCTCTAACCAAGCAGCAGGTTATCAACATGCACCGGCCCTTCCTACCTCTCATACGGATGGGATGGTGGACCCAAGCCCACCCCTCATGTCACCTGTGCCCCTCCAGGGATGTGCATGCCCACCAAGTGCTGCAACACCTGAGTCTTGTGGGGCAGCTTCGCAGTAAAAGCACCAGAGATCAACACCATTCCTCAGTCGTGACCAGCATCTCAACCACCTCGCACCCCACACCCAGCAATTTTTAAGTAGAAATACTTGCTGTGATTTTTCAGTTCCTTCCCATCTCATTCCAAGCAGAAACAGATGAAGGTAATCACCTTGATGGCAATGTCCCTCCTCCCTGAGTCTGTTCTGAAGACCTCATGGAGGTGTTTTTGAGCAAAAACCCATGCCCATGTACACACTGCACACTGCTCTTTCAGCTGCACCATCAGCACTGACACAAGCTAGCAGCAACATGGCCAGGCTTAAGGAATGTCCCATGAAATTTCCCAATTATTGATTTGTTTGCTCTACCAAGCCATAATATTTTATCTACGCTTCCATGGGGAAAGCAGAACTGCCTCCCCAGAGGCAAGCTGAACCTATCGTGGGAGGTTGGTGGGTGCTGCTCTGGTACAGCACCTTCTCTGCTGATAGCATTGCACACACTGCAGATGTGCAGGGATGGGATGCTTTACTACTTCAGTAAAAAATCACCCCTGAACTGAAATTGGATAAAATTGCATGTAGACTAGGCTTCAAAAGATTCGTTATTTTAGTAAAACACGGTACTTACCTCAAGTACTTAGTTTTTTGGTCTACGCTTTTGCATATACACAGAGCCCAGACCAGACCAGGACACAGCTGAGGTCACAGAGCAGGTGGCCACACTCAGCTACGTTGGGCTGGGTGCTAATTGGGTGCCACTTGGGTGCCACTTGGGTGCTACATGGGTGCCACTTGAGCTATCCTTCTCTGGCAGGATTACCAAATGCATGGAAGTTCCACAGCGAAATTCTTGACTGATGCAGATACGGATAGCCGTTAATTACACCTAACAAGTGACTGCAAACTGTCATTTCAGCTGTACCCGGTGCTGGGAAAGGCTTACTATTCTTGGATCTGTCACAAAAACATTTCAAGTTGTCACAATGCCGGGCTCTGAAAAGAGGCAGAAGGCTCCAGTATTTCAGCGGTGCCAGTGCAAACAGTTTCTTAATCACCTTCACTCAAGTGTCTCCTAATGGTACCCCCGGACCCTTCTCTGCACCCCAGTGCACATATGCTGCCACATATTTTAAAAACATCTACAACTTATGCATATGTAAATATACCTACTTTGCATTCATGCATGTAATAAAGGTATCGCTTTCCTAAGTCTACAAGATCTGTAGCTTTGCTGGTGAGCGTGCATGTCTTCTGCATACTTAGAAATTATATCAACAAAGAGGTATGTGCCAAGATTTTTTTCAGGAAGGAATCTGAATTGGGTAACAGCTGGAAGACAAGCCAGAAATTGCAATATATGCCCATAAAGAACTGCTACATGCATGTTGTGTTGCTTCCATTGCTGGCAGTGGGAGCAGGCGGGATGTTTTGTGGTGGCACCCCAGCAGTCCTCCTGCACACCCAGAGTTTTTAAGGAAGATCCCCTGGGTGTCCCTCCGCACTCTGCTGGTATGATTTGCCTATAATATAATTTGACATGTATTTGGACTGCTTCTTTAGGCTTAGAAAATGTTAAAAACATGCATATTTGTGAAAACTCTGGATTGCCTGCTGTGCTGGAAACTTGTTAGGTGCCTATAATGCGTTTCCTCTGTTCATTTCTGCCAGGTTTTCCATAGTCCCAAAGGGGCAAAATCCTCATCTATCTGTTCCAAATTGCTAGAACCGTAAGGTTGAGAATATCACAGTTATTGAAAGCTCAGAAACTATAAACGGAGGGTCTATTTATAATATTTTGCTATGTGGTCTCCTGCTGTGCTGAATCCAGTGTCCCTGCTCTTCAAGCCATAGGTCCTTTGTTCTGCACTGATGGAAACAGTTTCATACAATTTCAGATGTCCCACCGGGACAGTTCATTGTGGTCGTTACATTAATCATTCTTTTCCCTAAACTTGCAATGTCCCTAATTCTAGATCCGTTTGTAGTCACACTCCATCTGTAAATTTGTAAGTCCATCATTTTCATCACCTTCTTAACAGTCAAACCCTTCCTACCTCATCATTTATGATATCCAGAGCAAAAATGAGGAATTAAAGATAGAGTTCAACTGGACAGGCCCTTATGAAATCTTTCTGTAGACCAGTGAATTTATATTGTTTATTAAAAAATGGAGAAAACTTATTATAAAAATTGAAATCACTATTAAGCATACAGTTAAAAACAGGTAATAATTTGTTGCTCTAGGGAAGCTTGGCATATTTTCCTACCTTGTACATTTTCCAGCCTTATTTTTCTCCATCACTAAGATCCCTTGCTGGAGAGCACAGCCTCTCCCTGAATAAAGCTCTACGGACACTCTGAGATTATAGACCGCGTTCTGATTTCCCGTATGTTAGAGAAATACAGTACGATGCCAATTACTTCAGGGGGGAATGACTCTGGATTTATACCACTGTATCTGAGATCATAATTTGACTCCTTGTGAGTAATTGAGGTCATGTGTCTTCCTTTTTAACTTCACCACTGTAATGCCTACGCCTCATGCTGGAGGGTGAGTAGTTTGAACCATCCCAGATGACTGAGTCATGAACATTTTTTCTAGATGAATACATGAGAGTTTATATGAGAGCAAGTAATTGCTCTTCATATGTGCCTGGGATATTATTTCATTAAGCAAACTACTCCCTGTTCATGCAGAAGCCCTAAAGATCAAGCAGCTGCTAGTGCCAAATTAAGTTTTCCTTGGGGTTAGAGCACAAAGTCAAAACTCTTGGGTCCTTTTTCATTAACTTCCTCGGTTTGTGACTTTGGACAAACTCCCTGGGATCTCTGTGCATCAGTTACCCATCTATAAAGTGGAGCGAAACCTTACTTTACAAGGGAAAAGGGATGTGCAAGTTAAGCATGTGAGGCCAAATTCTGTCCTCTTACTCATACCAAAACAGTCCCTTGCTCTGTGCTCCTTAACGGTTTGGCTCCATGACATCACCGAGGAAAGCCGGACTCGGTGTAAGTTCCTATGTTTACCCCTGGCTCTCCAGCTTGGTAAAACACTCTGAAATTCTCTGATGAAAGCTGCCCTATAAATACAAAGTGTTCTTGTGACTCAGGTTCGCTCTTTGTTTGGGTACAGATTCAACATCTCACTTCCTCGCCTTATGAGAAGGGCTGTTATTACAAGGCTCTTTCCTACCTCCTAACACCTACTCAAACAGAAATCATTTCTTCTGCTCTCACATTCAGGGCACAGCAATCTATTTAAATTTTCCTTTCGACATGAAGGAAATCATTAAAATCAACCTCAGTCCTTCTCCCCCGAGGGACTGCCGTCTTGTTACACCGAACCTCTACAAGCAAAGCCTATAATGTGGCTTTAACATTGTTTTTCTTAGGAAGGACCTCAGCTTGTGAGACTGAAGAGACTTCTCTGAAGCCACGAGCAGCATGGGAGAGCAAAGGCATGGGGGAACAGAGAAGTTCTCCTCTCCAAGGAGGAGCTTTAAGATGCCTGAAGAAGGGAATTAAGACTTCTGGTCGAGGCTTTAGCACCATGTTATGTAAGTGACACCCTTTTAACACAAAATCACAGTATCAAGGGAAAGCAGGGCATTATCAGCTATGTTTATATTATCAACTTTGAGAAGATCTTATACCCATTTCATGCATGCCTAAGTAGCTACATAGCCTATAAGGCACTAGAGGTCTGTTTTCCTAAATCTTCTCCCTATGGTACTAACTTTCCCACTCTGTATGTAATATTTAAGCTGTAGTCATCCAGGTTAGTGATAAAAAACTGCTATTTTCAGACTCCCGCAGCTGTGGAGGTGGCAGGTTGCATTAGTAGCAGGATGGGCTCAAAAAGAATGGCCCTGACCCCCAGCACACACACATCCAACACCCCCAGCATACACACACTCAACACCCCCAGCACACACACACACACACACACACACGCTGGACACCTCTTACCTTGCCTTGCACAAGCCTGAGGGTCCAGAGCCACCAACCCCAGATGTGTTCCAGACAGCTATTAGTGCGCACGCTAAAGAGCATATTTATGATACCACAAATATTTAAGTGTGGTCTCTGCAAGTGGGAGGAGAAACTGCTCTCTCCAAAAGCTTTTTGGCCGCAGGATTTCCCTATCTTGCCAGCCTCCGTGTGTCCCCCTGAAGCCGTGGGTTTGGTGGGAAGGTCTCAGATAATCATCTGGCATCTTTCATAGAGGTTATAAAAAGAGCTGGTGAGAACTCCTTACATATTACCATATGGATCTGAGTTTCCACAGGACAAAGCACCACTTCCAGGAAAGGAGGGAGAAAGTTGGTGCTGAGGCGTTTGGGGAGCCATCTGCCAAGAGATGGAGTGGGGAAGGAAGGATCCTGCCAATGTGTCTCAGAAAGCTCTGGCCGGCTCCTTCCCTCTTTGTTTGCTTGTTAGGAAAATTCAACTTTACTAGACTAATATATAGTGTGATTGTGAAATGAAGCTGACAAAAAGATAGTTTAAATTTGATATTCAATCTCTCGGTTTGGACTGATAAATGACTTTCCTGCAATACGCTGCTTTACAGAACAGCCACCTTTTCCCCTAGCTTGAGCGAGAGCCAAATTGAGACTCTGTGAAAACAAAATGCCCCAAAGTTTACATCCTCAGCTGAAAACAAGGGATCAGGTTCCCTGTCTCAGGCCGAGCAGCTTCTTACTCTGCCAGTAATCCTTCTGAAAGCAACGGGATGACGTGTGGAGTTGAAAGATGTGTTAGGATGGTGTAAGGGTCACTGGCTTTTTACACACCTTGTTTATTTCTGTGTTACAAAGCTTCTAACCCTACAGGCACTGCAGTGTGTTGGGACTGATGTGCAATGACTGAGCTTTGCTGCCTGCTTGGCTCTCCCAGGGTATGAAAAGAAATCCAGGGCCTGGAAGGATGGAGCAATTTTGGCCAAAATGGCACTTTGATTTTTGTTTGTGGTTTTTTTTTTGCTTTTCTTCCTCCCTTCAGGCAAACTCCCAGTCACACTGGCAAAGTGAGTTACACTTGACTGGATACCCTGTCTTAAAAAAGTGTAGCTTTTCCACTAGCAGAGAAAAAAAGACAGATCCCAGCACTTGACTGGATACCCTGTCTTAAAAAAGGAGTGTAGCTTTTCCACTAGCAGAGGAAAAAGACAGATCTCGTATGCATGGCCTTGCTCCTTCTTTTTCTGAGCAAAGTCAGCTGATTTAGTGAAGTACCTGCTGTGTACACCCTCTCTGCTGTTACATCTGAGCACTTCTTTCATTTCCCATGGCATTAATACAGCTGTTTCCCCATGGCATTCATATGACTCCACAGGTAAGGAAACAGGAGGCAAAGAGGAGCTGGGCAGAAGACCTCCCTGGGTTCTCCTTCAGCTCTCACTGAAACTGGTTGGAAATTTCAGAGAGGAAATTTTCACCCTGGCAAAGCGCCAGACTTGATGAAATCAAAACGAACCTCCCAGCAGAAATCAGAGGAGTTTCTCGGGTTTCGGATGAGCTCAGTGGGCTGGTAGGTTGCACCAGAGCCTGGTGACCAGGAGAGCCCCAGCTCCGTCCCGTTAGATCCAGAGCTCCGTTAGATAACGGGGTGTTAGTCACCACTATCTTTGTCTGGCTAGGTCACTGCAAGGAATTCATCAAGCTGATGTAATCCATGCTGGACCAAGCTCCTGGGCTGGGTGAGGAGGCTCTAAGGACATGATCTGCTCCTCTGTAATGGAGCTCAGGAACCCCTGAGCTCAGAAGTCCTCTGCTTTTGAAAATACCTGACCCACCCTGAGCAACACCCCAACACAAACTGGTTCACGAGGGGAAGATACCCTCTCCAAAAAATAAACTCAAAACACTTCAAGGTGGTAAGGAGGAGCTCAAAGGTGATAGTTTTGGGCTATCTGTAACAGCTTAATTCCACTTTGTCCATAAAATCAACTCTCCATCCCTCTAGCTATCTGTTTCTATTCTTCTTTCTCCCCCCAGACTGTCACCCAGTCTTTAAATGGCTTGGGGATTCCTGCCTGCCCAAAGAGGATAAATCTTGGAAGAGTCCAATTACTAATCTCAAGAAGTCTCTACTGAGTACGCATGATTTCTCTTTCAATTTTCTTTCTTTAAAACAGATTAATAGTTTTATCCCCTTGTTTTTCAGCTTGAGGTAGAAAATATAACAGAAATTTTCAGCTTGAATGATGAAAGTTTAGTGAAGCTATACTGAACCGGGAAAAAGACCTTCTCCTAGGAACTCCCCAGTGCCCCATTTCAGCTGTTCCTATCAGATCGCCTCCCTTCTTGTCTGTGGGGGAGCCAGCAGAGCAGAGCAGAGATAGCACAGAAAAGAATCTTTTAATCTTCTCATCTCTGCTCCCTCTTTCATTGCAAAGCTTCAGAAGCAGACCCACCTCTCACCTGATGCCTATGCAAGTGTCCAACACAGTGAGATGGACCTACAGAGAACTCACCTTTAGTGACCTGGCAGGTGTTTTGTCTCTACTGCTTTTTGAAGTTTATAATACATGGGATCAGTATTTTATCCCCAAGAAAAGAAGAAGATCTGTACTGTTACCATACAAGAGGCAAGGAAAGAGGGTGGTGATGAGCTGGTTCTTACCACCAGCCCCAGGAAAGCATAGAGTGGGGTCCCAGCACCCATAGTTGCCTCTTGGGACCCCCCAGCTCAAGAGCCCAGGCTGTATGGAGGTGTTCCTGCTCCACGCTGCCCTTGGCGTGGTGTCATTGCTCTAGAAGCTGTAGTTTCTTCTCTTTGATCCCAGGGATGCTTCCCCGCTGAGAGGAAGTTGTCTAGCAGTGCAAGAAAACAGTTACAGACAAGGTGACAGGCGTGCTACGCTGACTGAGGAAAATGAGCTGACAAGTTCTCATAAACAATAATAATAAGTGAAATAATATTTCATTTTCTCCAAATTAGGACAGTTTTTTGTTTTGCTCTCATAAAAATCTGCTGGTCTTCTGAAGTGGATCAGTAGTGACATCCAGTGGCCACAAGCTGAGACAGCGATAGTGATTTTGGGTTACTGAGAGATACGGATTTACTGCTAGTTACATGCATCCTAAAAGTGTTCCGTATGCAAAAAGTTGTGCACAGTTTTGTTGTGGTTTAACCCCAGCCGGCAGCTAGAGCCACTCAGCCACTCGCTCGCTCCCCCCAGTTGTGATGGGGGAGAGAATCAGAAGAGTAAAAGTGAACAAAACCCTGTTGGTTGAGGCAGTTTAACACATAAAGCAAAAGCTGCACATGTAAGCAAAGCAAAACAAGGCGTTGATTCCCTGCTCCCCGTGGGCAGGTGTTCAGACATCCCCAGGAAAGCAGGGCTCCATCACACATAATGGTCACTTTGGATGACAAATGCCATCACTCCCAATGTCCTTTCCTTCCTTCTTCTTCACCCAGCTTCCTATACTGAGCATGGTGTTGTATGGGATGGAATAGCCCTTGGGTCAGTTGGGGTCAGCTGTCCTGGCTGTGTCCCCTCCCCACTGCTTGTGCCCCCCCATTCTGCTCGCAGGTGGGGTGGTGTGAGGAGCAGAAAAGGCTTTGGCTGCTCAGCCATGACCAAAACCACCAGTGCCCCATCATCGCTGTTTCTCATCCCAAATCCAAAACGTAGCACTACGCCATCCCTTAGCAAGAATTTTAACTCCATCCTAGCTGAAACCATAAGAAGTTTCTATAAATATCACTCCACAGGGAGTGAAGAAAACCACCATATCCACCCAAATAATCTTTTCAAGGATTAGTGCCACAACTTCTTGTCCTTGAAGCTATTGCTCTGCTCTGACCCACACGATGATGTTCCCTCCCATTGGAGCTGGTCTTTGGAAGAAGCTTAATTCACTCAGCCAGGTATTTTGAAGTGAGTTGAACGTAAAAGCCTTACAGAAGAATTTGGGTTGCCTGTGCAGGTTGGCAGCTTGTTTTAACAGTTTTTTCAAAGGGCTTCGTAGCTCTCAGATGGTTTCTATTTATCTGCTTGGCTTCTTAGCCCTCTTCTGGCAATGCTGTCTGAGCAAAGGGGCTATCTGCACTGCACAGAGCCACCTAGATTTTGTGGGTTGTAAATAATGAGGTGAGGGAATTGCTAACAATGCCATTTTTAAGAGAAATGTGTATGAAATACAGAGTTTCCCAGCACAGACACTGATTAAAACTTTCCTAGCATTATTTCCAGAGATTTAGAAATGGCCACTGGACCTAGGCAGTCCAAGTCTAACTTGGCAATCCTACATCATGAATGATTTTTTGTTTTTCTACATCACGATCCTGTTTTTTCTTTTCTTCTCATGTTATCATGCTGTTCCAACCCCCAAGGTGCTAAATCCAGCAAAGCACATACTTCAAGCGTCCAAATCGCTCCCTGACCTTGAGCAAGCAGACACAGGAGCCCTGCCTTGGATTGCAGCCACCCCGCTCCACTTCTTGCTGATCCAGGGCTGAGGAGTGACTTTGCTCCTGTTGGGGAACATGCAACAGGGCCACCGAGGAGTGAATCAGCTGGTTTGTACAATTTGGGGAACTTGGAGAAGACCTCACTTCTCTTTCTCGGTGCGTTAGAAAAGTATCGACCAGCCCAGCGTGAGCCGGGCACAGAGTATTTTTTATTGACTAAACGTGCAGTAGGAAATGCTCAGCTCCTCCTTGGAGACAATAGGCTTTTCATTAAGAAAGTGCTGACGCTGTGGCTCCATCAAGTAAATCCTCGGTAAAATACTGTTTCGCACTTGATCTGGCTGGCAATTTAAGAAGTTAAATTTACACCCTCTCTGACAGCCCCGTGCCTCTCACTCGCTCCTAATCTGAAGTGACTGCTGTGGTTCAGCTCAGGGCTGGGAGAGATAATCAAGTTACTGTTGGTTAGAGAGTGACTGTGTGTTTGTCGAGGCTGGGGGTTCAACCACACACATACTTCTAGACCCTCACAAACACGCGGCCAAAATGCATTATCTTAAATCTTATTCTTTTTTTTTTTCCTGACATTTAAATGAACACATTTTTCCTCAAATATGTGACAGGCCAAGAGCATCTGGCTCCACTGATGCTCAGCAAGTAACTCATTAGACTGCAGGAGCTCACTCATTTTTGAGCCCTGGGCTTTGGTAATGCTCTTGCTTGGTTTGTGGCGCTGGTGAACTTGATTTGCACTTGAGCCAGGGTATTACATGGAGGTGCTTGAGTGACAAATTTTGCACAGAGATCCAAAATTTTAATTCAAAGCTATGGGAAGTGTTGGAGTAAAACCCCTGCTCGTTACTCATTGTTAGCAGTTAGAATATGGATCTTCAAGGAATGACAAAATGTACAGAGTCTAAAAACTTATGTATTGAAACTAAAAAGCAGAGGCACATAAGCCAGCCCTTCAGATCCAGCTGATTCCTTATGTGAGATAGTAGCCTAATAAAACATCTTACTTGTCTATTTAAGGTGGTTGCTTAAGGACATTACGATGGCTGACATTTCTAGGATGTCATTTTTTGTTTTGTGATTGTCAGGATGGCTGTCACTGCTCTCCTTCTTCCATTTCTTGTAATGCTTGTTTATTTACGTGGTAATGCTTAGTCTTCTTTTGGGATTAAAAGCTGCTAAAACTACAAATAGAACACAGATGGCAGCAACCTCATATTATTTAATGGTAAAGCACCAAACACATGCAACTATTTATACTCAGCTAGTACTTATTAACAATCATATGGTAGATCATATGAATTTCTAACAGAGGTGGGTATCTTCAGAAAATCTGGACTCCACTCCTTACACAAATATTTGGGATGACCACCCAAAAGATATCCAAGGAACTTATTAATACTGCAGCAGTAAAATGACTACGTCTCTCCTGATGTGCTGAACAGACCAAGAAGTTCATCATTATCTAGAAGTCTGATTCCTGCTAAGGACATAGAGGAGGAAAGTAAGCAGTGCTCTTCTCCACAGATGCTCTGAGCTACCACGTCTGAGCTACTACCTGGGTACCCCACTGTCAGGGGGTATGAAACATCCTATGAGCCAGGAGAGTGTGAACAGATCACCCCTACCAGATGGCAGGATAACATCTGAGAAAAATACCAGGCTGCAAGGGAGGAGTTAAAAATAGAAAGCTTTATGTCATCGGCACCAGGCTGGGGACAGAGCAGGGTGGCAGAAAGGAAGGAAGAAGGGAGCGAGAATATTGGTCTCTAGCAGAGTCTTCATGAGGCAGTGTAAGTCCAGCAGGGGTTAATGCAAAATAATAGGATTAAACTTGGTTGAATTCAGGGCAAATAGTAAGATTTGCTTTCTCAGAGGACTGAGATTTGGAGGTTTGGCAGTTCACTATGAAACGAAACCTTAAAAACCTTAAAAGGGGTGGTTGGCGAATTTATTATTTTTTAAACTATTATTAATATTATTAATCATCTTGCAAATCCCTGGCAGCGCTGAGGTCCTTAGGTGACCCAACCACGGAAGAGGTAATATATATGGAGGGTGGTTGTTGGCTGAAAAGAAAAAAGGCTGTGGACTGGTCATATAGAGCTGCACTGCCTTGTAGCGTGGTGTACTTCTGCTTGGGTGCCTTGGTCTTTTTCCAAGACTTGAGATTCCTTGCACCGTGGAGAAGGATCCACAACAGCTGTCTGCTGCTGGAGATACAGGGCATATAGACTTAGTCTTACGAGTGTGGAAGAGGGAACTGGTTTGTTTGTATAGCTGGCAAGGGTTGGCTGTGTCTCCATACTTAATATTTTTTTAATTCTTGTAGCAAGAAATAAAGGTGGAATCCCTTGAGTTTCCTGGTAAACAATATTTATTGGAGGATAATAGGGTTTTCTTTCTTTCCTGACAACTTCCCTCCTTTCAAAAAAAATTAAATAATTAAATTAATGTTACAGTGTAGCTCAAACCCATTGAGGAGGCCAGCTTGTGCTAAGCATGGTTGAAACAATAAAATTCTATTGGTATCTGGTCTCATGGAGGCACTTAGAAGGCAAGTACCAGGCCAAAGTAGGGGTGACTGTTAGCAATACAACCACCTTGGGAAGGCTGGATCTTCCCCTTTGCCTCATTCTCCTGACTATATCACCAAAAAAGAAAACAAGTGTTTGTAGAAAGTGAAACAATACCTGACCTGCTGCCTTTTTTTCCCTATGCGATTTCTTCATCCCTGTCCTGGAAAGCTCTGTCGTTTTACACGGTGGAAATCCAATCAATATGTAAGGATAGATCTCAAGGAGCAACTACTGCACTGACCCTAAGTCTGTGCTGCAGCCCACGTGAAGGCACTAGCACAGCTTCCAGTGGAGACACAGGAGAAATAGAGAGGGACTGATAAGGTACAAAACTCTCTATTAACTTATGCTAAAAAAAATTGTGCATCTCTGCAGAAAAGTCTCAGCTATTGAGACAGCCAGGAAATAAGTTGCTTGCTTGGTGGTGGTGCCACCACAAGTGGATCCCCACAAGACCCCCACAACTGGACTCCGACAAGAGGGGTAGGGGTGATTGGATTCAACACTGGCTTTCAGTGGACCTCTCCCAGGCTCTTCTGAATGCAGACAAGTGTGATGTTTGCTGGCTAGCTTTTATTTTCTCTCATCTGTCCTCCTAGGACCTCTCTAGAAAACAGTTCATTGTAGCTTCACTTATCTACAGGTGAGGGAACTCATCTGAGTGGTCACGCTCTCCAAAAACTGTTAAGAAATGCGAGTTGTGCTGCCTGTGCTGGCTAGCTTTTATTTTCTCTCAGCTGTCCTCCTAGGACCTCTCTAGAAAACAGTTCATTGTAGCTTCACTTATCTACAGGTGAGGGAACTCATCTGAGTGGTCACGCTCTCCAAAAACTGTTAAGAAATGTGATGGTAGCAGTTGTATCATTAGCCATCGATGAATAAAAAGGCACCTGATGCTGCATATTTTTATGCATGAGGTCGAGTCTCTTTATGCTGATCCTAGCTCTATGGGGGCTCAATCTAGGGTCAAAAATGGAAGAAGCTGAAAGTCCTCTTCATTGTAATGAGTGCTCGAGTTTGCCTACACAAGTACAAAGCCTTCTTGTTAACATCAATAAGCAGTACTGAAACCAACCACTCAGGCAAGATATAATGGCATATTATCGCCGGTGGATGAACTGCACTTAGGTTTTCCAGTATTCCTCTGTTGCTAGATTTAGTATCACATTACAGGAAGCCTGACTGGACAAACCTTGGCAAGATCTAATGATCTTATGTTCTTCGTCGTTCTGCTTTACAGGCTGACATGCAGATGCTCTGTTTTGGAGAAAATATGGGCTGGCTTTCGATCTTTTGCTATTCCAGAAGAACTAAGTTTCAGAGCCCCATGTCCTGGAAGAACTGAGATGCAGCTTTAGACTCTATTTTGTCTCAAGTCAGGATTACTCCTGAATCTTCAGAACAAGCTGTACAAATGATCATGTATTTTTATTGTGCTGCTTGGTCAGTGAGGCTTTTAAATCCACAGGAAAACTGAGGGATGCAGCTATTAGTCTCTTTGGGGTTAACTCCTGAGGCACTTAAGCATTATGTCCTGAAATAATATATTCCAGGCTTAGTTTAAAACAAAACAAAAACACCTCACTACCCCAAACCTCCTGAACAACAACAAAAAAGGAAAAGTCAACGAGAAGACAGAGGGTTCTCTCCATTCTTACCTACAGGAAAATGCATTTTATTTGATTATGCCCATCCTCTATGTGTCTTTTCATCCACTCACTCATCTTGGTCTACAGTATCTCTTAAGCAACAGCCTGTTTGGATCTACGTGTCCAGCAAAATCTTGCAAGTTATTCCTTGGCATCTTTATTGCATTTACAAATAACAGAATGCGTTTTTCAAGGTCTCCACCTTCTTCACCATAGTGCACAAGAACACACACTCTGTCTGCCAGACCAGCTCGGGACTTAATTTCCTTAGATGAGCTAATCAGCAAACAGGCCAGCTAGAGAAGAATGAACCAAGGCAACCTCGGAAAAGTCAGTGGAAGTTTTCTTCTCAGACAAAAATATGAGAAACGAACTGCAGGAGTTTTATTGACCATGAAATCTTCAGATGCTAAGGACTAGATATTGCAAATTCTCACCATCCCTCATAATTTCTGGACTAGAGAAGCACTAAGTACATCGGTGGTATTGCTGAAACTATTAACAATTGGGTCCCATGTGTCAGCAGTGGGCTATAGAGAGGGGATGTGCTTGCATAAAGATGAGCATTCCTCAGAAAAGATGTGAACCCAAAATCTTAATGGCTACTAAGGATCATTTTTGTATTGTTTACCAAAACCCAGTGTCTAAATGCTTCTCTATTAGAAAAGGGTACTTTGTGTTGTCGGTAAATGGGATAATAAGGAAGTGTGAAAGATGAGTCACCAACCCACAGGGAGAGAAAATGTAGTGTGAGCAACCGCAGCACCCTCCCTCGCCCTGTGGCCCTTCGATAGAGCATAACGCAGTTTCCTGCAGCTGTGGCCTCCAACAAGAGCTGTATTCAGCTCACTAGTGAGGATGAGGGTTGAGGATATTTATTCCAGCTGCCCCAGATGTGCCCACATGACCTATCTACACAGCTTGCAATTTTAGTCAGTGCCTTTATCCTGATCTCACAAGTGTGACTTTAAAGTCGAAGAACTACGCCCCATCTTCCCAAAGGATTCAGGTGACAACACATCTTCTGAAGACACAAAGCGACTCAGCTGAGATCTGTGGTGAGTCAGGGCAGGAATCTAACAGGACTGCCCTCTCCATGTTCAGTACCCAAATTGTTATAACACTGTCTTTCAGTGTCGAGATGGGGCAGATTTAAAGCAAAACCCCCCCGGGAGGTGGGTAAGTTGAGCCCAGGCACAGAATAACACAGGACAAAAAGGTTGAGCCAGAACGATGATTAGGGAGGGAAGACAGGGCTGTGCTGCTGAATTGTGACCAAAACCTATTTCTGCAGATAATGCAGAAGAAAACACAAAATGCAAACCAGCCACAGACCATGATATTACTGTTAATACTACTAAAAGTTAAAAGTGGGGGAAGTAGAAGGAAAAAGCAGCAATAACTTGGTTTTAAATCCTCACTGCATCTGTGACCTCCTCCTTCATCTAAATTTGAACCCGTGCTTGCTCTTAATGGCACCTATCCCATATCAAGTGAACAGTCTCCCCCAGTAAATGCATTTTCCCAATAAAAGATGCTAAAAAGAAAGTTACTGTGGGAAGGATCAGGCTGGTGAAAGTAACTGTAGGAAAGAAAGAACGTGGCCCTGCAGAAAAGCAGCATTTTCACTGCTCTGAGAGGGCTTCACAAATAACTTGGCATATACTTTGAAAATGTCCTTGATGGTGCCCTTTTAACTGAGGAGAAAGCAGGCGAGCTCACGTTACAGCATCAGATACGCTGAGCAACTGGTGCGGAGGAAGTATTAATGCCCACAAATCTCCTGTGTAAAATCAAACGCAGACAATTACCTTGGTTATGAACCACGGTGGTGTAACAGGCTTCAGCTAGCAGCCTGTCCAGCTGCTCTTTGGCACGGATCCTCAACAGACCTTGCAGTTGGTCCTAAATCTTCACATGCTTTCCTCCTCCCCACCCCACCCCCCCGGGCTTGGCTAGTAGCCGTACCGACTACATTAAGCATTCAGAGAGCTGCTGATGGCTGCCCTTTTCCTAGAGATATGGGCAGCTCGGCCAAATTTGCTATCCCCAGGCTCTCTCCCAGGCTTTCCCAGTCAAACAGCGCAGGGAATAAGTGAAAGGCGGATATAGTTCTGCAGAAGGAGAACTTCCTCGACAATCGCCATTTGGAACAGAGCTGTAATTAGCTGAAGAAATCTGTGCTTCTTTCCTAATAGAAGGGAAAGAGAGGAACCCCCAAATATACCAGCTCCCTCACCCCAGGTGATTCTATTGCACAAATGCATCTCTTTCCATCTCTCTGTTGAAGACGTCTGGTTTCCCTTGAAGAGATTGGGCATGGGACAGAACTCGCTCCTTTTACCTATCCATGGACACCCTGTTCATGACAAGGCTCGTTATCAAGACCCCACTCATTTTTTTCCTGCCACCCTTCTTACCACGTGATTTATAGATGTTCCCCTGTCTTTGACACCCTTTGGGCCTCAGCTGCTCCGTGTGTACATCAGTGGAGCAGAGAACGGATGAGCACGCTCTCACGCTCCCTGGCTCGTGCTCCCTCCAAAGCAGATTGTTTCCGCCTGGTACAAACAGTATGGCCAGACTATGTTTTAAGCATTTAAGCTAATGAAACAAAAGTTAGCATCTCAGAAGTCTATTAACAAAATCAGGATGTTGTTTTTTTTCTCCCCAGCGTGTGCATTTATATATTATTAATGAAATCCAAGAGTTGTGCAGTATGTGCCTCCATTACTCCTACATCACTCCCTTGTACAGCAGTGTATAAATTATTCCTATTATTGGCCCTTGCTAGTTGTTTCTTAAGAAGTTAACTATGGAAAAGAGCTTTCTGTTCCTTCCAGAAAGGAAGCCCCACTGCCACCGCAAGCACGGGGCTGAGCTCAGTTTTACCTGCCCGAAATCTGCATTCCCCCTGCAAACTGCTTTGCCTTCTTTAGGGGTGAGAAACCAGGGGAAAGCAACAGGATTACCCTGAGATAACAAAGGAAAACGCTGGGTATGAGGAGGTCTGGGAATCCATGCCAGCCTTAACTCGCTCTTTCCACTGGAATCAGCAAGGGATGACAGGTCTGAAGGGGAGGGTATTGAGGAAAAAAAAAAAACACATTCTGCTTCATTTCTCAGAAAAATATTATCGTCCTTCCTGCTCCTCCTCCAGAAGCAGCCATTTCTGATGTCTGCGATAAAACCCAACTGTTTTCTCTTGTTCTTCCTGTCTTAACCAAGCTCTGCTCTCTCAGCAGCTCCTCCGCTGCAGCCCCTGCAGCAATGTTCATGGGGGCTTGGGGAGGTGCCTTCCAGCCTCCTCTTCTCCTCCTCCTTCCCACCTTTCCTCCTGACCCTGCTTCCTCCAGCCTCTTCTTTTCTACTCTTTTTCCATGGCTTGTGTGCTAACAGCTGGGGGGATCTTTTGTCCACAACCTGCTCAGGTTTTGCTGGTTAGATCCTTTCTATTCCCATGCCCCTTCCTCCTCCTCCTCCTCCTGAGAGGAGAGGGAGCTCTTACAGGTTCATTTTCCAGACCAGCTGCATATTGATAAATAATTATGCAATATTTAGTGGGTATTTGCTGACTGCAAAGGAAAGCAAGCCTGCAGTGATCTGCAGAAAAACAAGGCAGGGATCATCTTTTCAAGCCTCAACAAAGGAGTTTTGTTGGGTGACTGGCTCCCGGCAGCATCTGCAGTGGAAACAGTTAACAGTTGTATTTAAAAAAACATGAACGTGAGACTAAGGTAGAACATTTAAAAATAACTGTTCTTAATGTTGCTACGGAGACCTTTATTATAGCCACTCTACGTGATGTGCATTGATTCTATTCCACGTAGGTAACATTTCTCTCTCAGACTAGTAGAAGGCGACAATACTCCCACTTGTACGAGATGATATGTAGGAGCATACAGGTTGTGGAACTAAAAAACTGTTGCAAGGAGGTTTATTCGGTTTTTCAACTCTTAAAAATTCATAAATGTGCAGTTTTAGTATTCCATTAGCAGGTTTCTGCCCTGGTAGCTATCCTTAGTTTAATACATTCTGCCTTTTCTAAAGCAGAAGTGCTTGGGATGATTGTAATTGGGGTGATAAACACAGCAATCCTATTATAAAAATAAGGGCTATCATTCATATGGCTGGCAGTGCACCCGTCTGCAGCTCCCTCCGTTAAATCTGAGTAGTTTCAACACATGGCTTTCAAACAAAAACTGTATTGACTGCATTAAAGATTTTATTTGTCTTTAAGCCTAGTTGATTAGGTCACAGTACTGAAGGCAGAAAATGTATTGCTGGTGCTCATGTAGTTACATGGGCTGCTTTTTTTAAAATGCTTTTGAGAAAACATTGCTGATCAAAAGTGGTTAAGTCAAAATCTTGGCAAAAAACCTCCAAGTTTTCATTACCATATTCTAAGCTTTACCCATTCCAATAAAAATAACAGTATTTGGAAATGCAGCCCTCACAGAACTTCAGTTTCACTTTTTATATGACAGTTTTCATCTTCCTGGCTTTTTTTTTTTTTTTAAATATTGACTCGGATTAAATAACCTTGTACGGATGACAAATTTTAGCAGAAATTATTCAGGAAGCCAAGCTTCTTTAGAGCTTATTTCAGAGAAGTTTTAAATTTCATATTGAAAATATTTACTTCAGTTTTTCCATTTGTTAGACGGAGAGCTCAGTAAGTAAATTCAAACAGAAGTGTATAGGCTGCATTTCAGGCAGCTGTGGTTTTAGAGACACGCTTCTAAAATTATTGGAATAACTGAAAAGTTGTAGGCTGGTAGTGGGAGGAATTCCTAATTTGCTGTGATATTGAGGACAACAGACAAGTTCCTCACTTTTCTTAGCCCGCAGATTAGAATTTCACCTTCTCAGTCAACCCAGTATCCTCAGCATCTCTGAGTGCCCAGGAAAAAAAGAATGGAAATTGAACAGAATTGAACAGAACTGTATGAATACCCATGAATTTTGCCTTCTGGCTTAATGAAGCTACGAGAGTATAGTTTGTCTGAAAATGGGGAAATTATTCTTCGGTTAAGAAGGATTTGAAATTTTTTCCCTGTCAGAAGTTTGGAAGTGAAGATGAAGAACACTGATTTAAATCACATTTCTGCCAGAGGTTTTTATCTATTTTTACCGATAATCCAAATATTAGAATACCCCCACACACACACACTGATTATTTTTCTTAATTCCTGATTATTTTTCTTAATTATTTTTGATACTTTGCTTGTGTAGGCAGTTCACTTAGCCTGTTCCCCTGCAGTGACTCACACACAAACAAGGTAGAAAGTGTGAAAAAGTTATGGCCCAGACTCACTGCCAAAGGCTAAGGCCAGATCTCTTTGCTACTCCAGAGATAATACAGTTTTCCAACTTGCAAAATGCTTGTGAAACTACAAATTGCTCCTGCCCTTTCAAATGTCACTTTTTAAGTGTGAAACACGGGGTCGTGTTTCTGGGTGAGTTTAAATTTGGCTGGTGTTTGCCTTACTCTGAGCAGACCCCAAACAGAGAGCGTAGCATGAAACCAGACTATTAAATAAACCCTAACGGGAGAAAGACAGGAATTGTAACATTATGCTTTCTCAGCTGAAATGTGTTACTAATGGTATTTACAGGGATTTCAGTAATATAGCTATTTGTCTTACATAGTTGAACAGAGTAACTCATGTTATTACAAATATGTATCCCAGATTGATACGTATATGTATTAAAATACGTAGTCCAGATATGTGTGCAATGATTATTATTTGTCCTTAAGCATATTCTTCAGGCTGCCTCCTGAAAAAGATACCTGAGTTTGTGCAAAAATAGGTTGCAAAGGGAATAAAACGACGTGTAAAGACGAGCCACAGGAGTCCACGTGCCTCTTCTCATTCTCTGAACACAGGAGCATCAACACAGGCGCGGAAAGACCCTAGTGAAAACCTGTTAGTAGGCAGGTACAGAAATGAGAATATGTAAATAAGTGTTTCTGTGTACCTTTCCTGAGCTTCCTTCCAATACGAAAGGTCACGCAACAAAAGCCCATCTACTTTTCTGTGCTCAAATGGCCCTGAGCTCACAGGAGGAACTGAAATGCCCATCTTTCAGCTTTGCGGTGGGAACTGAGGAAATTCTTTCTTTACTTAGTGCTTGTCAGACTCCTCTCTAAAATAGATTTTTTTTCCCCCCAGATTTATTTACATTAAAATGCCTGGTCCAGCTTCGACTACATGGAACAAGTTATTTTCATTTTAGTTCAAATTGTTAGGTTGGGGGAAGTGGGGGCTGACAGAACAGGAGGGAAAATGCAAGGATCTCTTCAGGCATTTGGGAAAGATTCAGCTCCACAACACCTTTACCTATACTTGGATGGACAGCTTTGATGTACAGCCCCATAGGGATGCCTAAAAGCACTGTGAAGCCGATGGAGTTCCAGAGTGGCAGTACATGGACATGTCTGCTCACCACGCTCACACAGACCAACCTTCTCCACAGAGTAAGCAGAGCTGACCAGTAAAGTCCTTTTTTTTTTTTCCCCCTGTTTTGTAGCTTGATACCATGTGTTAAACTCAGAGGCAATCAGAGAGGCAAAGGTGAATAACAGAGAAATCGCAGAATCTTCCAAGAAACCTCATAGATCTGAACTAACATTCCTGAGATGCTCCCTCCGGCTTGGAGAATGGGGGCAGTTTCCCTTAAATCCCATGCTGTCCCCCTTATTTAGTTTTTCCTTCCAGCTGAGCCAGTGTCAGGCTACAGGGGGGCTGCGAGCGGCGACAGAAACCCAAGCCCTTGCCACGGCATGTCACTGATCCCAGGGCTGGAGCTGGTGAAATTGGATTACCGAGTATTTGCACCAGTAAGCGCTCTCCCGAGAGCAGGGCAGGGATCTGGGGCTCGGATTGTCGAAGAGCCAGGAGCTCCTTTCCCATTCTCCCCCCTGCAGCTCGCTCTTTCCACCCCAACCCCCCTCCTTCATGGCCAGAAAGGCTCATCAAGAGTCTCTGCACCGAAAGGGCTGCGGCACGGACACGTGTTCGGCTCTGACCTTACCGCGGGGGTGGTAACCTCCAGCAGAAGGGAGGGAGCTTCTCGCCGTGGCCTGATTTGGCTGAACTTATCCAGAGAGAGAGCAGCCACGGGGTGACCGGCTGCCTCCGGGACCCCCAGGCACAATCCCCAGCCCAGTAACCACCTCCCTGCGGACCCACGGTTAGAATTACACTTTTAATGAAGGGCAAGTGCGGTGCAGAGCCTCACAGGGACCCTCATCTCCAAAATGACGTTCATCCCTGAAGTGTGTGTATTAACTCTTCAGCCATTGAACCCTCACACAAACTCAAAATTGCTTTTTAATGCAGTTTCTTGAAGCCTCTCCGTCAGCCAGAGGCGGCTTCGGACTTAATTCAGGGAGTGAGCCAGGTATTAAAAAAAAAATAATAATGTGAGGTTGTGGAACATCTAAAACATATTGATCAGAGTGTAATTATACTTGAAATGTAGTAGGGGAAGTGGCTAAAACAATCTCCGTGCTGGGAAAGACGATGTGGGAGCGTGCGAGGGCCTCGGGGAGGCTGGGATTCTTATGGGGGATGGAGAATCCGCCTCAGGGTAGGTAAGGAGAAGGTTCTTGAGCAAACGCTAAATGACAACTGTAATAACAGCTATCCCAAACATATCACCTTCTACAGCTTAAGCAAGCTGACATTTGCATGCATACCAGAAGTCAGCCAAGCAAGTGCACTAAGCAGCAAAATACGTGTGACAAACCTCACTTGCGTCTGCCATTTAAAGAGCAGTTTCTGGACTTAAGATGCAACAGCAGGCAGGGAATAAAGGAAATCTTCAGTTTGCCTTGGATACCGGTAATATAAAAAGCCTGAATTTGTTATATTTACATTTAAAATGGCTTTTCTTTTTTTTTTTTTTCCTATATCTCGTGAAAGTTATCTCAGTGTTACAGTTCCTACGTGGAGGATCTCGTTTCATGATATAATAAAAGCCAGGGAGAGAGTAACAGAATCCCTAATTAAAAGACAGGCTACTTTAAGCTTGAACATGAGCCTCTTGAAGTAAGTATCCAAGGCACCTTTACATCCAAAATATTAAGCTCTTGATTAAACAAGCAGAACATGCTTTTGATGATAATTAAAGATGAGCTTCAGTCAAAAGACTGGATTCGTATTTGGGCCAAACTAAACCTTGGGTGCAAACCCTCGCTCTCTTTTTGTTTTGACACGTTCTGATCCAAACTGTTTGGGCTCTCAGCCACTTTGCTAACCCACTCAAGGGCTTTACTTGTTGCATGTAAGATTGCAAAGCTGTTCATAAGCAACTAGAGGATCCCTGCTGTGAGACAGATCATATTAGATTGGTAAATTTAGACACAAAGTACAAAGCATTTTTTTTTCCAGAAGGGAACACCAATTTAGGGCATCTGAATCTTTGGGCACCAGAGGTTTGGGGTTTTTTTCTGCCACTGTACACAGACTTTTGTAATTCCAAAGTAAACTCTGCAGTTTCTCATTAGCTATGAGAATTGAGGTTTAGGTGTCTCAGGTAGGATCCAACCAAAACGCAGCATTTGAAGTGCACCCCAATCCTGAAAACATGGGTCTAGCATCCTTTTCAGAATTCACATGGTGAGTCATTTCTAGGATAGGAATTAAACCCCCTAAAATTCTAAGTTGCCATCCTTAAAAATAACTAAATGTTGCAAAGTCAGACTTTTTAGGAGGATAAATGGATACGTTCTACTCAACGGATCCAACAATTCATGAGCTGCTGGTGGTTTCCTACAGAATTGATGCAGCTGAAATATCATTGAGTCACCCAAACTGTATTTTTTTTTTTTTTTTTGGAGGAACTCAGCTCATGACAGAGAAATGTACTTGAGGGATTTGGAAATGAATACTGAGCCACAAGAGATAGACCATCCTCTGGGCAAGGAGTGGGCTCAGAGGGGTCGTGACAGATGAGCTCCTCCAGAAGAGTTGAGAAGGGACCAGCTGGATGTAGGATGAGCCCTTTCTGCCAGCACTGGGGGCAAACTGCAAGGATTTAAAATAAATAAATAAATAAAGGAATTTAGATTATTTCAAAAGAAATCTAACATGCTTCAAAGCCTCAGTGCTTTTAATGAGGTTTACTCCAACAAAATGCAGGATCACCTGACAATAAAATGACATTGTTCTTGGCAGAGCTCACAACTAGGACTTGGAGCAGCCCTGATCACTGCATTCTTTTTTTTTAATTTTTTTTTTAAACATATCTTCAGAATGGGTCTATGCAGCGTATCCTGTCTGAAATTCTAGATGCCTGAGGAGTGTTGAAAGAAAAGGACACCCGCCAGCAGTCTGTCACCAGTGGAACTTCCAGCAATCTCTGCATTTCAGAGCCTTCAATGGATTTTTTCTTTTCCTCGTGAATTTACTTAATCACTTTCTAAATCCTGTTTCATGCAGCACCATGAGAATGATAATCTAATTTTGGTCTCTAAGACACGTAATACAAAAACAATAGGGGGCCCAGGGAAGAATGAAGCAAATTTGCCAACAGATATTACAAAAGCAGGCAACAACTCCAGTCTAGTGATGAAGAAAATTACTAAAACCACTCATTACAAAACAACCCAGCACTTCCTGCTTTGAAGAATAATCTGTTTAGACTTCTTTGACTTTTGAAAAAAAAAAAAAAAATGGAACACCTGTAACTGCTTTTCTAAGCTCGTGATAGGGATATTTCTTTCCTCGGTGCCATGATGTGAACTTTAAAGTGTGCCTCTTCCACTTCCTACAATCACAAAACCGCTCCTAAATCCAGGGATCCTTGGACCAGTCATGAGATGGGATGAATCAGGACAAATCTTCCCAGGGTGTCACTCCTCTTTGTGTAGAACAGGAGAATTGGCTCAAACAGAAGTCCCTTCTGTGAATTTATGCTACGTGTTCTCTATTAAATTACCAGCCTCTACATATTTTGTAATCTTTGTACACTCGCATTGTTGCAACCTCCTGCAAAATGTTGAAAATTGGTTTTGAAGTTCTAGACTTACAGGTTTGTTGCTGTCATGTCTTAAATTGGTGTGCAAAACAAAAGAGTGTTTTCCTTGTTTAAATATAGGTAAAACGTCCCTTTTAAAAGCTCTCCCCTAGTACTTTTTTTTAAAAGAAAAAAATATATATACACATAGGGCCTTTTTTTTTTTTTTTTTTTTGCATGTCCAGCATCCTATTTAATCATTTCCAGCAGTTCAAACTGCAAATAATAGAGTATATTCTACAGTTTTACAAAGCTCTTTGTAACCAGGGTGGAAATCGGTGAGGTTGCATACACCTTTACATTTATCCAGAATTCCAGAAAATGCAAATAGCATCTTCAAAATTGAAGCCAAAGAAAAATATGCTCTTAAACGCCCTTTTTAGATGGTATTAAGATTAATCCTTTTTTCTCCTCTTCCTGACAAATTTAAACAATTTTATTTTCTTTTACTTCAATCCTGTTTTATGTTATAGAACACTCTTTGCACATCCTTTTTAAATTCATGTCAACACATTTTCTGCTACTTCCCTTTATTCTTTCCTTCTCATTGAAAATGCTAAAACATGCCCGATTCTCGCTTCATAACGTCTCTTTAAGATAACATGGCTCCTGTTGAAAACGTTCCTGGGAGAGGAAAAAGCGATTACTGAGCTGAACATTTCAGAGGCTCTTAAGCTGCCATCAGGTGCACAAAATGTGCCAAAATTCCTATTCTGCTTGTTTAAGAGAAGAAAATACTCAATTGAGACATCTGCAAGGTGACTTTTATTTTTTTTCTCCTGCTGTTCCTCCTGACCCCAAAACCAGCGCTGCTATTGCCTTTCTGAATATATTACTCCTTATCTGAAAAGCCATTTAGTTGCAAATCCAAAACCTTTCCATTCTTTCCGCATACGCCTGTATTAGCCACGGTAAAGGCCCGTAACAGAGCAGTTCAAATGTTGGACTAATAACCTCTCTGGTATTTCTATAGAAATGCCCTGTTAAACATCCAGGCATTTCAACTTTCAGTCACAAGACCTATAAAAAATTCATACTCTGAATCTCTAGTTTCAAACCACAGTGCTGCATCATTAAGAGCTTTTCAATCCTCCCACCCCACACACTTTACGAAGGGGGAGGGGGAAGAGGGCTTTTATCTTCCTGACATTTAAATTTCACATTTTTTTCTCCTGTTGTTTGCATTTTTAAGTAGTTCTGGAGGTTGGAAAAAACCTCAACCAACAACGTGAGCCTGAATGTTCTTTTATTCTATTAAAAATATAACATTATCCAAGAACCATTTAGCTAGATATTTATCTAAAAATGAAAACAGGCGTAAAAAATGAGTGTTATCCTTTAAGTAACTTTTGTCTTAATAGTGGCTGTCTTCCAGAAATTATAAAACTTCTATTTCAAGACTGAGAGAAAAGACTAACCCTGACACAGGGAAGCACCTGGAAAAACAACATGCAGCTGTCATAGTGCATTCTGCAGCGGTACGTACGGCTTTGATCTGGCCTTAAAACGAGTTTGCTGAATTAGAATAATGGTGATTTTGGAAGTATGTTTACGCTTCCAGGAAAAATACGGTTATTTTAAATAACGCTCCTGTAAACCAAATCTGAATACAATGGGTCTTCCGGTTTAGTCTCCCAAAATTTCAAAAGGACTCTTTTGGAAGAGTCTCCATGTGTGTTCTTCCCACTCATCGTAGCCCTGCATCCTGTCATGTTTCTTTGTCCTACCCTTGTTGGTTGCTTCTAAAGCCGTTTTTATAAACGTCGGTTCTTCCTGCCACTCGCCCTGCCTCCTGCATGGATTATATCTGTTCCCTCCCCAGAAGGGGGTTTGTGTGCTCAGGGAGGTGAGATATCCTCCTCTCCTTGCCCCTGCACCTTCAGGGATGCCGAAATCTGTCCTACAAAGAAACTGCTGCACCTCCCACCAGACCAGGTTGCTCAAAGCCCCATCCAGCCTGGCCTTGAACCCCTCCAGGGATGGGGCAGCCACAGCTTCTCTGGGCAACCTGTTCCAGTGCCTCACCACCCTCAGAGTGAAATATTTCTTCCTGAGATCTCACCTAAATCTACCCTCTTCCAGTTTGAAGCCATTACCCACCACCCTATCACTGTATGCTCTTGTGAAAACCTCCTCTCTGGCTTTCTTACAAGTCCCCTTTAGGTACTGGGAGGGTCTGTAAGTTCTCCTAGGAGCCTTCACTTCTCCAGGCTGAACAACCCCAACTCTCTCAGCCTGCCTTCACAGCAGAGATGCTCCCAGCCCTCTGATCATCTTCTGGACCTACCCCAACAGCTCCATGTCCCTCTGCTGTTGGTGCCCCCCAGAGCTGGAGGCACCACTGGAGGTGGGGTGTCCCCAGAGCAGAGCAGAGGGGCAGAATCCCCTCCCTCGCCCTGCTGGCCATGCTGCTGGGGTAGCAGGTCCAAGATGGGGTTGTCTCTCTGGGCTGCCAGCACACATTGCTGGCTCATGGGGAGCTCCTCATCAACCGACACCCCCAGGTCCTTCTCCTCAGGGCTGCTCTCCAGCCATCCTCCGCCCAGCCTGGATTTGTGCGCTTGGGACTACCTTCCCGCAGGCGGGAGGTTTTCACGGGAGTATCTCGCTAAGGAGACCCGGTGGTGTCACCTGAGGGTGTCATGAGAAGCCTTCCCCCTCGGACCAATGAGAGCCGGGCGGAGGGGAGGGCCGCCCCGCCGTTGGCCGGCCCCGGCTCAGGCCCCGCCCCCTGGCCGGTGCGGGGGGGGACCCGGATGAGGCAGCCTGGGGCGGCCGCGGCCGTTAAACGCCGGCCTGCGGGCACGGCCCCCGCCATGGCGGCGGCACGGTGAGGGCAGCACGCTCGGGGCGCGTCCCGGCCAGGCGAGGATGCAGCTGCTCTATGTGATCCTGCTCTCGGCGTTCGCCGGCAGCTTCCTCACCCTCTTGCTCCAGCTCCTGCTCTTCTATTGGACCAAGCCGGAGCCCCGCAGGGCGGCCGGAGCCTCCGGCGGCCTCGTCTACGCCCGCGTCGCGGCGGAACAGAACATCAGGGACTATCTACAGGGCTCGGAGCCGGCCGGTAGCCAAGCCTCTCCCGAGCCGGCCCCAGCCTCAGCGCCAGGCGCCGCCGCGGCTCCTGCCGCCGCCCCGGGCCCGGAGTCCAGCGCCAAGCAGCAGCAGCAACCGCCTCAGCAACAGCAGCAGCAACAGCCAGAGCCCCCTCCGGCCCCCTCCTCCCATGAGGAAACGTGCCACTTCCTCAATGCCATCTTCCTCTTCCTCTTCAGGGAGCTCAGGGACACGGCCCTGGTCAGGAACTGGGTCATCAAGAAGATCAAGGTGGAGTTTGAGGAGTTGCTGCAGGCCAGGGTGCTCCAGGGGAAGGTGCTGGAGGGGCTCAGCCTCAGGGAGGTCTCTCTCGGCAATGTCCTGCCCGTCTTCAAATCAGTCAAGCTCATTCGGCCGGTGGTCTGCAATGAAGAGGGCTGCCCCGAGGAGCTGGGCTTTGAGGTAGACCTGGAGTACAATGGCGGCTTCCAGTTGGCCGTCGATGCCGACCTGGTCTTTGGCAAGTCGGCCTACCTCTTTGTCAAGATCTCCCAGGTGTCGGGGAAGCTGAAGCTGGTCTTCACGCGCCTGCCCTTCACGCACTGGTCCTTCTCTTTTATGGATGACCCTGTGGTAGTCTTTGAAGTGAAGTCTCAGTTGGAAGGGAGGCCCTTGGCTTCGCTCACTTCTGTCATTGTGAACCAGTTCAAGAAAGTTATTAAGCGCAAGCACACCTTACCCAATTACAAAATCAGGTAAGATGTCCAGCATCTTCAATGTTACTTCAGGTGATGTGCTTTAGTATCGGTGTTCTGCTCTTAATAGGTAAAAAGGGTTTTCTGTTGGCCCTTCTACAGTAGGGGTGCTTGTAAACTGCTTGTCTGCCCTGTCTAGCAGCCTTCTAGTACCTAAAAGGGCTCTACAGGAGAGATGGAGAGGGACTCTTTATCAGGGAATATAGCAATAGGATGAGGGGTAATGGCTTTAAACTGAAAGAAAGTAGATTTAGATTAGATAGTAGGAAGGAGCTCTTTCCTGTGAGGCTGGTGAGGCACTGGCCCAGGTTGCCCAGAGAAGCTGTGGCTGCCCCATCCCTGGAGATGTTCAAGGCCAGGCTGGATGGGGCTTTGAGCAACCTGGTCTGGTGGAAGGTGTCCTTGCCCAGGGCAGGGGGATGGAACTAGATGATCTTTAAGGTCCTTTCCAACATGAAACGTTTTATGATTCTATTCTATGATATCAAAAGCTTTCCATGAAGGTAAGCAGTGTTTTCCAATTATAGTAGGTGATGAAGCCATTGCACAGTGAGATTCTGACAAGCCCTGAACTGTGTGTAACTAAATGGTAGAATTAGTAGGTATCAAAAAACTTTAACATCCTGTCAGGTGTCCAACAACAGGACCATGATATGCTTTCTTGGAAAAGGTGGAAGGATCATGCTGTGGACAGTATGTGGCTTTGGGGTGTCCTCCCAAGCTTCTGCCATTGGTGAGCCACCTGGACAAAATTTGTGGCTTATGCTTATCTATAGAGGCAAGGTGGTTGTTGCTTAATGAGAGAAAGAATAAAGTTCACTCTCTAGGGAATATTTTGAAACTGCATGATAGATGGTGCCCTCCTCCTTTCTGGTTTACTGAATTTCTTCAATAACTTCAGGGTTATCTAAAAGTTGATAAGTATTGCCACTATTGTGGTAAGTAAAACCTAGGGAGACCTCATGTGGTTTTTTTTGTAAGAAAGTATGTTTTCTTTTATAAATGCTCACATGGTGGCACAGACTGTGTTATATCTTGAATATAATGAAATGTGCAGTGAAAATATCACTGCAGAAGTGGCAAATAGATTCCACCTTTATTTCTGATTAAAAAGATAGTGAATGTCTTACTGCTGTTCAGGTACCATGTTCCCTTTCTGTCATGTGTCTTACCTTTCCTAGGACAGTATTGTTTCCTTTCTCATTTGTTTATTCTTTGTAGATTGCATTATGTGTTAAGTAAGGATTTTTGTTTTGTTTACTACATTCTTCTGCAATAAGCCTTTTCTCTGAAATTCATCAGAGATGAGTAACTGAAAAAGCCTGTTTGAATTTTGAAGTATAATTAGCTTTGCAGTGATGTAATTTTTGAAGGCTTTTCAGCCAGTTCTTCTGCAATCGAATTTATAAGAGTTCTCATGAAAGTGGAGGTGTAAAATATGCAAGATTTTGAGTGACGTGGTGGTCCTTTCAAATTTTGAGGTACTGAATTGCTGTCCAGAAGAGAGCAATCTCTGGGCAGCAGGGAAGCTGTCAAGAGCTGTTGGAAAGAGACTGAAGGAATGGCTGGGATAGCACGATTGTGGTGCAGAGCTTGCACTCCTGATGTACCTAGAAAGACAAAGTAGAGCCTTATGCTCTCTAGACAAATTTTAGGGTGCCTGTGGAACCAGTGATGATGTGCTCCTCGCCTTAGGCAGGCGTAGATTGACATCTTCATTCTTCCTCTGGGAAAAATGCACCTGGGCAGTAGGGTGCTCTCATCATTTAGAGGTGAATTTTCCACATATTTCTCAAACTTTCTGTGCCAGAAAGAATGGATGAGGCTTGTGTGAGCCACTGACACGTTAAAGGAACTGGGGGGGAAATGAAGGAAAGAAGCACAGCACAGTGTTTGGGACAGAAATGAGTAGAAGATAACTGACACTGAGAACAACATAGGAAGCGTAAATTATTATAGAACTAAGAAGAATGAACTGATATTTTAAAATGTTCTCTTTCAGTTTTAAGGAGTTGGGAATTTGTGAATGCTTGAGAGGGAAATGCAGTATCATAACTGGTTTTAACTCTAGATAGTAGGCTGGTAGCACAGGATGACAGATGTTCAGTGAAACAGTGTCCAACCCTGTATATGGTACTTTTGACCTTTACATTTTATGCCACGTTCTGAGGATGTCATTCTGACCCACTGTGGTGTTAAGGGGGAAGGCAGGACACAAAGCTTAATGCGCATTAACGAAATTGTCTTAAGGAAGATTGGGTTATTGGTGTTCTAGCTGTCTGGAACTTTGCCTTTAAAGCATCAAGTGGGAACACAGACCTCCTGGCATGGGCATCTTCAGCTGTCTTTGAATCTTTAGCTTTCCATAGCTGCCTAAGGTTTTGTAGAACACAGACTGAAAACACGTATTCTCCACCAGTGTGACTCAGGTGGGGTTGTGCAGGTGGATCCCTAGACAGTAAAGCCTGTAACAGCTGAGTAGTAACAATACACTCTTAGGTGGTGGCATGGTTGAGAACTGAGACATAATGATTTAGGTGGTATGGAGAACTGATTTGGAAACACAAGCCCTCTGCTGAAAAGATGCAAAATTTGGTATTTCAATAGAATTTTTAAGAATACATTGGCTTGGAATTGTGGTATGTTAATATATCTCTTAGCAAAGAACATACAGGAAGAAGTCAGGAGAGTTTCACAACTGCTTAATAACACATTACCTTACCTGAAGGTAATGTGTTATTTCTCATCTACAGGGAATGTGCTTATCCCCTCCCCATTTTTCCTATGGCCTATGTGCTTTCTGTTAAGTACATAGTCAGTATTTGCTGCCATGTGTAGTTCAAAACCTTTTTGATGTCTCCCTACTCTTGCTCAAGTAACTTTGTAAATAAACCTTTGAATGGCAGTAATTACAACCCTGTAAACAAAAGCACTTGGAGTGTGTGGAGTTCTCATTTCAGCTGGTTAAAAGGGAACACTTTGTTATGCTGTGAGTTTCCAGATTGAAGTTCACAAAGGAGTTTTATCTTGTTTCAAGATGCTAAGTAGCATTAAAAATTAAAATACACCGTTTTCTTTGTCTTTTGTATTGGGCAACTTCTAGAGGTTATTACGTGGTAGCGAATGGCATAAGAAGAGAACTTTTGCCCATAGTTGATTTTGAGCATCCTATAGCTAAGTTTTGTGTAAATCAGATCATCTCCCTCCTCTGTTATTTAATTGTAAAATACAGCATTAAAAAAGTGTTGTCTTCATGCATGTACTGTCTGTTGCTACAGCCAAATTACTGCACATGTACTTTTATATTCATTACAGCTACATACAATTTTATGCAGGAAAGCAGTGATTAGTAAGATCATCTTTTGTATCATCCATTATTAGGGGCGACTTTTGTGCAATGTGTGTAACTGTAGGTTGGAAGTGGCAGAAGGCATCTTGTGTTCCTGATGTGCTCTTAAGTGTCTGTGGAGGGAGGCAATGTAGAGTAGTAAGTGCATTTTAAAGTTTGCCTAGCATTTCATGTACAACTTTTTCCATAAAAGCAATTGTCTACTAATTGGAGAAAGGAGGGATGCACCTTACGTCTAAATAAATTAGTAATTTGTGTTTTATTCTAATGGTATGTAATCCCTTTTCTTTGGCTCTTTAAGCAGTGTGTTTGTGTCTGGCAAAACACCTGATTTTGAAACCTTTCTGTCATTGAATGGCAATTGCTATCTCATATGCTAGATATTGGTTAAATCTCTGGAAGCAAGGCTGCTGGTAAAACTGAGTGAATGATAGGGGTCTCTTTAGTCATCACTGGTAAAGGATTTGTGCAATTCAATTGGTAGTAGCAAGAGTTACAAATTTTATAGCTAAAAATAATCTTAATGTATGTGTAATAGAAATGCAAACAGCTTTTCTGAAAGTGTCATCCGTCAGGAATGTTTCTAATTCAGAGGTGGGGAAGGTCCAAAATGACAATTTTTTCTTCTCCAATATATGTGAATTCTGGTGTACTCTTGCAATTTTTTCTTCTCCAATATATGTGAATTCCGGTGTACTCTTGAGAAACTAGAGGACTGGGAGTTGCTTGGTTTTTTATAACTAGCCCATACCTCACTAAGGTAGTGAAGAATTGTAGGTATCACTTCCTTGGCTCTGCATATTCTATAGCTCTGTTTTGTCCTCATGTCTCACCATCCTCACAGTAAAGAATTTCTTCCTGAAATCTAATCTAAATCTCCCCTCTTTCAGTTTAAACCACTAGCCCTTGTCCTATCACTGCACGTCCATGTCAAAAGTCCCTCTTCAGCTCTCCTGTAGGCCCCTTTCAGATGCTGGAAGGCTGCTGTAAGGTCTCCCTGGAGCCTTCTCTTCTCCAGGCTGAAAGCCCCAACTCTCTCAGCCTGACTTTACAGGAGAGGTGCTCCAGCCCTCTGATCGGCTTTGTGGCCTTTCTTTGAACTAACTGTTTAAACTAGATCTTTTTTTAGTTCTAAGACAAGTTGGCGGGTTGCGTGGAGCTTCTGCAAAGCCTTGACTTTGTGTTCTGCCAGGTGGCCACTGATCCATCAGCTGTGTCTCGCTCTCCCAAAATCTCTAATGCTGGCACTCTCAGGAACCGTATCCAGTCAGTCTTGCCTGTTGGCACTTGACGCTGTAGTTTTCATGTATGTTTCTCTTACTACAGAAGGATGGTGGATACTAATTATCAGCACAAAGTGGAGTTTATCTAGGGGCCTGAATCCAACCTTTGTTTTTTCATGGTATGCAATCAAACAGTTCTTTAAAAGTAGTACTATAATCGCTGCTCATATTTGGTTTAACTTTCTATATTGTGTCATTTTAATAGTAGGATAAAGTGGTTAATAATAAGCTGTAGTTCCTGGCATAACCATAGTACATTTAGTATTTAGAGACATGCAGTAAGGACTATTTCAGGTGTCTGTCTCCTTGCGGTGTTGCAGGTGTGATGGGTTCATCTCCTAGTTCTCTAATGAGCTGTACCTTGCTTGTTAACCTATTATTAAGCTACTTATTGGTGACAACCTTGATATTCCCCCCATTATGTCAGGTGTACACTAATAATGCTGTATTGTCTGGTCTGGTCTGAACAGTCAGCTGTAGTTTTGCTGTTTCAAACAGGTCCTGATCTTGTTTTGTGTAGGTTTTTGAGACCTTTGGGTTTTGGGCTCTTTCTAGACAGTAAAAATGCACTTTGCCATAAAGAAGATACAAAGCCCTTTGTGTGTGTAAAGGGTGAGGAGGAAGTACTTGCAGTCTAGTCTCCCTCCAGAATTTAATTTCCCAGTGTTTCTTAATCAGCAATGTAAAAAAATCTGACAGCTGCTGGTTTTTTTCTTTTCTAAATTTAAGGTCTTGCAAGTTCATCCAAGATTCTAAGCAGATTACGTATTGCCTAAGCAGTGAGTCAGTTCTGGGTATTTTAAGAACACTTGGTTTCTCAGTGTACTACATTTTAAAAATTAAATTAAAATGAATATTCTGTATTGATACTAGCCTGTTTGAGAAACTATGCTTTGCTTTATTTTAATGCATGCTCCCACAGAGTGGAGTAACTTTCTGTTCTTTAGAAGTACTCTCGCAAAGGATTACTTCTAACATTTTTATATCGAGTATTTAGATGACCTCCTGAGGTCCCTTCCAACATGAATTATCCTTGGAACTGATCATTCGCAATATACTTAGTCATGTTGAAGAGTTTCATGCTTTATTTGGAAACTGGGGCTATATTGAATTTCATTGGGAAGAACCATTAGACAAGCCTATTTTAATTTACCATTATAGAATGCAATTTGAGAGTTACACAGCAGTTTCTTATTTTTGGCAAAACTTAAGCTAAGAATTAATGTAAGTAGCTATTGATTTCAAATGTGTTTTATAATAGAAATGACTTCATAGTATGGTGATAGAGGTATTGGGAAAAGTATGAATAATATATACTTCTTTAAATTTTATATGATGAGGTTATACTCAGAAATACCAGAAATAATTGTAGAGATTGGGATTGTCAGCATGTCTTAACTTCAGAAATCAGCAGCCCATGGAGATACCCGCTTTCTCTACAGCTTCTGCAAAAGGAGAGGATAAGGAGATTCTCTTTCTGAGTGGATTTTGACTGTAGTTGTGATATGAATCTCTCTTTCTGGTTAAATCTGTAAGGCATTCCTGTTTGAAGCTCTTGTTCCTGTTGCTGCTGAAAAAGGAGGCTTTGTTTTCTTTTAATGCCATGCCTGGTCTAGGTGCAGAAATATTCTAGTGTACAGAAGCATTAGTAGACCCCCCCCAGGATCCGAGTCCTTTTCTGCAAAGCTTGAACCAGTGCTGTGGTGCTTGTGGGTTTTCAGACTGTTCCAGAGAGGTGATGCTCTGAATGATGCCAGCACAAGGACTTGTTCCCCTAATGGCAAAGCGGTGATAATTGGAATCAGTACATCTGTCTGCAGACAGTAGTTTCATGCTTGGAAGATTATCTTTATAGTGCGCAGACAAATAGTTTTTCTTAATCATACAGGAGTTAGATAAATGGATCAGTAGGCAACCTGACACACAGTAAACAAGACCAAACCCCAGAATGTTAAATGCTTTCATTTCTTCAAGGGTGCTACATGTGTGGAAGGAAGCTTTTCGTGCTGCAGAGCATTTTACTGTCTTTATTTTGGGAGTGGTCTATCTCAGACATACGTTGTGTCTGAAGGATGAATAAATGCATGTTTCTTCAGATTAAATAGAATATGTGGTACAAAATATGTACATAACTTTCCTTATGCAGATATCAAGTTCAAAGCCTATTGGTTCTAGGGGTTTTGAAACCTTTTAGCCTTCTTCCTCAGCTCCAGCACTTCATGGACTTTCACACTGGAACTATATAATTCGGAAAGAATACTAGTTTGAAACTTGTTCATTATAAAATCAGATTTAATGAATGATCAGCTACATATTGGATATTTCCGAGTATAAAGGTGACGTTATTTTCGGGTTAAGAGTGAACTTTTCCTATGATTAGTCAAAAAATGTTACATTGTCTTTCCTTACCTGCAAGGGTGAGGAACTAATAGGGCACTCACTTGAGATGGAAGAAACTGGAAGACCAGAGGTGTAGCTGGGGCCAAATAAAATAGTAATCTCAGTTGGAGGGACAGATGGATAAAGACATAAAAGAGTAAGCCAAATAAAATAGTAATCTCAGTTGGAGGGAGAGATGGATAAAGACATAAGAGTAAATTTTGGGGATTACTGTTTGCGTTTGCTGAAGATAGCAATCCAATAAGCATTAAGGTTAATTCATCTGACAGGAAAATAAAATCTCCTTCAACTTCTCTTTCTTGGAACAGTATATAAAAGATTCTTTCTGCAGTAATAGTGAAAATTGCCTCATTTAACACCTTTTCTGTTTTTTATTTAAAAGTTAATCTTGATCTTAGTCCTGCAGTGAACTTCTTTCATGTGGATAGTGAATGAAAGCTCTGAAAAATCTGATAAGGTTTATTTGGTACTTCATGGTGTTTTGAATGTGCTAGCGTTGGGACTTTGCATTTCTGTTCCTCTGAACTCTCACCTTGAACATTTGAGCTGCTCAGTCAGAACTTTTCTTTTTATTCAGTTGTCATACATAATCTGTATAGCTTTTGGTTCTTTTAAATAAAATATGAAATAAGCAGTAGTGCTTCTTATTTTTTGCAAGGTAATTTATTTCAAAAGTAAATATAGGACATATAGAAGTTAATCACATTACTGAACTGTAGACATCTAACAAATGTCCCAGTTTGGCTCGGAGCCTGGCTGTTGGAGCGGGTAGGTGTGTTCAGGCACTAAAGTTGGGTTATTCCAAATTGCCTTCTACGGGCTGTATTATGATTGTTAGTTTCTGTGGATGTTCCTTAAGGAACTGATGTTCCTTATCTGCCACACAAAACTAAATTTTTCCTTGAAGGAAGTTATTTTAAGAAAGAAAGGCACAGAATTTACCTGCCCAAGTGGGTAGCTAATACAGCTCTCAGTAACTCATTTGATGTTAAAATGTATGAGTCTCTTGTAGAACCTATTTCATATATATTGAGTGTGAAATAGTTAATCTTTTTACTAATAAAAGATACTTGATCAGAAAGCTCTGAAATAAGCAGCCTGGGTAAGGAGAGTAGTTTTTAGTGATCGGTGTGGTAGAGCAGCGTGGTGCTGCAGGGACAGCGAGGCTTAGTCTCAGGCTGCCGATTTCACTGGGAGCCAGTCCTTTCATGTTACTGGGTTTCTATGGGAAACTGCTTATTCTGCATTCCTGCAGAGATTGCCTCAAGTCACCCGATATGCTCCTGTGTTTACAGTTCATGTTCACACTTGTTTGATTTAAAACTATTTCAACATTTGGTTATTTTTGATATTATTGCTCTTTAGAGAATAGTAAAAGACTTTAAAACTACTTCTAAGATTAAAAAGCTTTATTGTCTAAAATAAGTATGAAGGAAATGTTACATACCTATGGGGTTTTTTAATTTAATAGATAATTTGTGCCACCCTAGTCTGCTAAAATCCATTAATTGCAGAACTACAAAACCTTTAGCATGATGATCTCAAATTGTGCTTCTGTCCAGATGAAAGTGATGACCAAATATTATAAATATTAGCTGGGAACAATTAGTTCTTTGGGCAGGTTCCATTCTGCATGATACATGAATATCAATATTTATATAATTAAGAAAAAATGCTATATGAAAGCATTCTGATATTCGAGGGCTGAAGAGGGCTTGTTCGTAACAGTGGATAAATTCTCATTTTGGAAATAAGAGTGGATGCCAGTTTGTGTGAAGGAGATTTGGGGGTCATTATTTTATAAACATTTGTCAGGTTAATTGTGACATACTAAGCTGAACACAGAATTTATAAAAAAAATGTGAGTAGTTTCTGTTGCAGTCACTGAGTTTTGGGTTAAACTAAAGAACTTACTGCTGGAATGGTGTTCATCTCGGTTGAGACACGAGAAAGCTTCCAAAACTTGTATGGATCTTTTCCTGTTAATATTTACCTTCACTGTTTAACAAACTGCATTTTTTCTACAAACCAATCAAATATAGGCTAGAATTCAGCTCTGCAGGATGTTCAGTGATGCCAGCCAGTGTATCTAGTAAATTAATGAAAAACATCTGCAGTCAAGACTTCAGTTGAGAGACAGGTTTGTGTTGCAAAGAAAGTTTCTCCAGTACAGTTAGAGCACCCAACCAGCAGTGAAATGGTGGTGTGTGCTGAGCCATGGGTGCAGGTGCTCTTAAATCACCTCTACCCAGCAAGTTGGGTATATTCAGTGTTGGGTTTGGTAGCTCAGATGTCTGCATCATACCAGCCCAAAGCCATGTGGGTGCATCTGCCGCCCTTATCACTCCTCTTAATAAGCCCTCTTGGGACTTGGGAGTGTGCCTCTTTCCTGCAGGACCCAGCTGGAGCCTGGCAGTGTTTTAGACCTGTCTGTGGTATGAAAACTGCTGAGGAGATGCTAGCAGAGGAGAAAAGAGAGGTAAAACCTTATTTTTTGTGAGATGAGGGAAAGGCAGAAATTCTTTTCAACTCTGGGTTGGGCTCTGATGAGCTACTTTGTGGGGGTCCCCCCCAGCTAGCTGTTGCCCTTTGTTTTACTCTTAAATCTACCCAGGAACAACTTAACATTTATAATTTAATTATAGCAGCTCTGCTATAATTCAGCAGAAGGGTCTGTGAGGAGCAGTGCACCCAGCCCTCTCCATTAAAGCTGTTTTGTGCAATGGAAAGTACGGGGATTCTACTACAGCAATGCGGTTTTCACATTTTTGAAGACTTACCAGATGTCATAGAAGTCTGTCTGCAATAAAGAGTGTATTACAGATACCAGCTGATAGAGTTAATCAGACTGTTACACGTACTCACAGAGAGTAATTAATTGCCTGATATGACTAGCATAAAATTAAATTAGGATAATCACTCGGCAATACTTTTTTCAGCAATTTTATGTTTCTTAAACTGTGAAACTTACAGGGACAATTTGAGATGTAAATTTGCAAAATTATTCCTTAATTTCTGTCCAATATTTTTAAATTATCTCTGCATATCAGATGGAAATCATAACACTTACATAGTTTTTTCCTGACTCTTAACTTAGTCTTAATGCTAAGCTTCAATTTATTATCCTGTATCGGTTTTAATGGCAACATAGTTATGAAAAATGCCCATTCAGAAGGAAATGTGTACAGATATTACGATCTGCTATTTGTAATGGCATTAAGTACAAGATTGTTATTTGCCAGTGCCACTGAAACAAAGATTCTAATACTTAAAATAACTAATATCACATATGTAAAATGCTTTAAGTGATGTTAAAGCATTTGAAAAATATCTTGTCAATTCATGGAGTAGTTTAAATGTAAACCATTGTGTAGTGAGAATGAAAATGGACTTTTCCATGAATGTCACTACAAAGATTCTAATACTTAAAATAACTAATACCACATACGTAAAATGCTTTAAGTGATGTTAAAACATTTGAAAAATATCTTGTCAATTCATAGAGTAGTTTAAACGTAAACAATTGTGTAGTGAGAATGAAAATGGACGTTTACATGAATGTCACTGTGTAGTAAATGACTTTGACCATTATTCCTGTTTGCCTGAGTAGGAAGAGTAGAAATTGAAGATCACAGTCTTGCAGTGACATGGCAGAAGGCTTCGTGGTGGTGTTTGAATCACCAACTGTGAACGATCTGGCTTAGTGAATAATTCCTAAGTAATTAAGCAGTGGAAATGATGCAGTGTAACTCTGAAAACTTCAACAGTTAGTATTTTTTTTTTAAAGAATAACTCTGCATACTTGGTAATAAAACTTAATGCAATATAGTGGAATAAACAAAACAAATTCTAATGTTGCCAAGCAAAGAGCCCAGTGGATTACAAGGGGAGGTGGGGTGGGAACAGCAATGTTACTCAGTGGTATTGTTTTAAAACAATACTACAAAAACACAGATTTTCTTTTTCCTTTTTTCCCCCCCTGTTCCTCTGAAAGAAGGGCAAATTAGAGACAATATTCCAATTCGTTATGGGGATGGTGGGAGAAGATTATGGTAATTTGAGCATCTGCTTCTTTCAGATGTAATCACACCTCTCAACTGTAACTTGCCATCAGTGATGCAGGATTTGCAAAAGTGCAGGAATCCTTCCTGGTAATGAATCTCACAAGCTGTATTCGATTGTCGGCAGCGGTGCCACGGGTCATATCTACCCTGAGCTGCTGCATTGTATGATCCTGTTTGTTTACAGCAGGGGCCATTACTAAAATGCTGTGACTCACAAATGGTGACACCTTTGCTTAGGGGACAGTTGGCAAGTATATGCCATGGTGTGTCCCCGTCAGTGGCCTCCCCACCACTGCAATCTGAATAGCTGAGCTGTCTGTAAAATAGATCCTTAATTACTGCTGGTTGCAATTGGAAGGTGAACTGTCAGTCATCTCAGCTTTGAAAATGGTACTACTAATCCTGAGATAGTCTACCACTTTGGAAGACTTTATAGGTGTAAATTGGACCATCTTCTGCTTGTCAAAAGTGACTCAATAAATGTAGATTGAGGAGAAGCTTCTGTAGTTTGAGCATTTGAAAAACTCACTGGAGGAGTGAGGATAAACCTTGGAAAGCTATCGTGTCTAGAATTCAGAACAGATACAAATATTTTTTCACTTTTGGCTTACAGCTGTCAGTGTTTTCAGCAGGGAGACAGCAATTTCTGTGGAAGAGGATGTCATTAGTTCTCCTATGGACACAGCTAGTGTTTAGAGCAGAGGACTAAAACTCGAGCTCAGTGAATGAGTCATGTGCAGAGCTTAGACTTCTATTAGAACATCAGCATCCTTTTCCTCTGACCTGGATTGCAGAGAGATGATGTTTGTGGAGAGACTTGAAACCTCCTTATTTACTGGAACCAATCTCTAACCTAATTGGCTAAAGGTAGAGTTTTGTGGTGGCTTGGGGTTTATTCATTTGGGTTTTTTGGTCTTCTCTTTTTTCTCCTGCTGCTGTTCTCCTTGAATGCCTAAAAGCTGGTTGCTGAACCACAACTGCCTCTCTGCCAGCTCTGCATGAACAAGAGTGTGTTCTGCATCTTCTGTCCCATTTGGAGCAGAGCCACAACGATTCAGGCTTTCTGGCTAGACAGGGGAATTTTGTCTTCGTCCTGTCTGAGACTGAAATATAGCAGGATTTTGATCTCTTTCTCTTAATTTGAACCAACAGTTGGCTTCAGCTAGGTCACAATTTAAAAAAAAAAACAACACATGAAAACTCTGAGATCAAACAGGCAATGACTGCACTGGCTCAAGTAAACTATGTCAGTTTTTATGGAACTTAAAATTTGGAAAACAAGTATTCTTTCTTGAAATGCCAAAAGGTCTATGCATGGTTAAATTGATCTTGTTTGTGCTGATAAGAAAGTAGTTTTGATGAGCCTGGTTCAAGATTTCTTTTTTACCCATGAGTGTTTCAGTACAGACAGCAATGGCAAATCTTTAAGACCCTCCTTGCCATATTTACAATGACTTCTGTCGTATAAGCAGGAAAAAAATTTCTATCTTTTTTTAGAAGGAGCTACTTGACTGTTTACATGTGTCCTTTTATTTGTTCTTGTAGAATGGGTTTGAAAGTTTTAAAAATGTTTCTCTTGAGCGTCTGATTCGAGATACGCTTCAGAGGTACTGATATCACCATAAGAGAGGCTGTAGTGTAAGAATCTGGAAATGTGTGAAACATCTTTGAAGAAAGAAAAACGAATAATAAAATCCTTGCTTTTTTTTCTTGAGGTCTTGATTTTAAAAGTGACTGTTCATATATTGAGAACTTATGTGTTTGAGCCTCCCACATGCCTGTGGCAGAATATCCTGTAACACAGTGGGTGGAGTGCTAGAATTGATTTGCAGTTTTCAATAAAATTTCCTGGAAAATAAACCTACTCTCTTATGGCAATGTTTTTCAGGTTGTTTGTAGGCCATATTTTCATGGGTGTAGGTAAAACTGAAATTAGTAGATTTCTGTACTGAATAAGGGTATAGTTTGAATTACTAAAGTCTCTTGAATATAAATACTGACAGTTCTGCAGCTTTGTTCCCTGTGAAATCAGTGGAAACCGGAGAATTGCTTTTGCAAAATATACAGTGGCGGTAGTTTTTGAAGTACTCTAAAAAATAAAAACAATGAAGTACTACTAATTTTTTCTCCAAATAAGGATGAGTTCCATTTTTATATCTTCAATCTAAAGAATGATATAAGCTGTTTGCATTATAACACCTAACACTAACTTAAATGTTAGCTGATAAGTACTTTCAAAATCTTATTAATGCGATCATGCCTCTTTAGAAGCGGGCTGTAATATTTTAGAATTTTTGTAGATGTAAACTTCTTAAATTACACACAATGTAAGACTAGAGGACTTTTTAATGACTTATATTTCAAAAAAGTGGTATTTTATACACTTTACGAGCCCATGACTGGTATTTTTGTGAATTGGATAAAAAGGGCAATCTAAAAATGACTGAACCTGTTCTGATGTTAATTGAATCTTTTGATTACTCCCAAAACTGAAAATAAATTCAGCAGTTATTCTTTCAAAAATATTTCAGATACTAGAATATTCAAATACAATTGCATTTACAAAAGTAAATTGATACTTTACTAAAGACAGCCCAGCTTTAAATTTAGGTTTAATTTTTACTTAAGAATGGCAAATACAATTCTAAGACTTGCAATGTATACAAAGTAGCTTTATGGTAAAGATGTATTTTTAGCTGGTGGGCTCTTCTGGGGTTTATGTCTCTCTTTGCCTTGTTTATTAAGATTTAAATGTTTAGTTAATGTAACTTGATTAAAAATTCATAAACCTGACAATATTTAATCTTTATGGTCATAAAGTAGTGCTGGAATTCATGTAATAAAAATTAATGTGGTCTTAAACAGATATCCCGTAATTTTTAAGCCACAGTTTTAGATATCAAGCTCCCTTTATAAAACCAAAGAACAATTTAAAACTGTTTCCAGAACTTACTCTAGTAGAGTGCTCTCACTTCTCCGTAAAATCTCTACAAAATTGTAGCCTCTTCCTGCGTTTAGGAATGAAGCTGTAAGTCTTTCTGCTCCTCCAAGTAGGAAATGGAGCACTGAGAGCTTTTGAAGTTTGTTCCTGTCTGTGTTTAGCTCTTAACATTTACTTTTTTTTACCAGGATTCTGGATATTCTTAACAGATGCAATGAACAGAAACACAGAAGCGCTTGGTTATCTTTGGCCAGATAAAGTGATATTTTTCTTTTCCCCCTGGTTCTTAATAAATTTCTTCATGCAACTAAAAATATTGTAGCTAAGTAAGTACTGGTGGGAGCAGTTAATTTAGGTAATAGGTTAATTAAACTAAGGTATAAAAAAAAACTCCTGTCCTGTGTTAAAATTGGCTAAAGGACTGCAAAACAATCACCACGGAATAGTGAATGCAAATTAATGGAAGTATAAGTCAGGCATTTCTAAAACTAAACCACTGAATTAGTCTTGTTCCAAGTAGGTGAGTTCCTCCTCTGCGGAACTGGCAACTGGGAGGAAGAACGGCATCATTTGTGGAGCGGGGAAGCCTTTCGCATGAAGGGGATGCACTGACTGTGTGCAGTGGCTGGAAACATTTTTGGAAGAGCTCAGTATTATGCTACTTTTAGTGTAACTTTAATCCTGTATATTATTTGAGTAACTTTCTCTTAATTATATTCCGCTATAGTCATCTGACTGCATTCTTCATGTGAACTGACTTTTTTGAGTCTTGTGGTATGTGTTGAGAAACTTCGACTGCATTCTTCATGTGAACTGACTTTTTTCCAAGTTTTGTGGTATATGTTGAGAAACTTTTGCTACTCGACAGCTTCTTTTAAATATTATTTTTATTGGATTTTTTTCTTGCTAAAATTTCACATGATGTTTGATTGCTATTCCTCTTCATATTATTCGTTAAAAACCAGCATTTTAACTTAATATTTCCTTAATGGTGTCCTATTTGAATTTTAGACTTTTGGGCAAACAAGCTGATGAATTTGCGGAGGGAGACTGATAATGTAAAAACAACCTGAAAACACACTATAAGCATCTAATATAAGGCACTTTCAAAGACTATTTTTAATAGTGTGCCATAATCAAGCAGGGTTTTTGGGCAGAAGTGTAAGTTGTCTATTTTTTCTTATAACTGCTATGTGCTTATTTTTTTTCCTCCGGAAGAGATAGAAAGTTTACAAAGGCTGAACAAATATGGTTTAAAGACAGTAAAATCTCTCCCCTACAAAGTCTTCTGATACTTGTTTAGTATCATTTCACAGGTTTGGAATTGAGAAGGAGGCTTTTGGATATATGGATTGAGTTGATGTAATCCTGCTTTATAGGTCAAGGGTTTGTGACATAAGCATGAATTTTGCTTTCTGACCTTGCTGAATGCGGAGGCGGCAGCCGCACCGCACTGGAGAGGGGTCTGCTAGAGTTGTGATGAAAATCTGCCTTGGAGAACCTGGTAACAGCTCAGCAGTGTTTAGAAAGGGACTGTATTTCTTCTAAGTACCTTTTGGTAACGTTTTCTCAACTGCTGTACTGTCAGGAGCAACTCCGACATTTCCCCACACCGTTGTTGTGCCTTAAACCCTTTTTCTTGGTACTGTATTTCTTCTAAGTACCTTTTGGTAACATTTTCTCAACTGCTGTACTGTCAGGAGGAACTCCGACATTTCCCCACACCATTGTTGTGCCTTAAACCCTTGTTTTTTGGGCTGCAGCAGGGAATGAACTGATTGCAAACCATTTGTTACGGGCTTGTTCTTTGCTGATGGAGGTCCACCAATTTACATAACTAACTTTTTTGGTTATTGATTAAAGTTAAGAAGCTGAGAATACTGGATGAGTGTTTAAAGATCTAGACAGCCAAATAGAAACCCCTTCCCCCTCACCATCGCCCTTTGTTCAGAATTTGCCAAGTGAGAGCCTTGATTTCCCAGGAGCATCCTACCAGAGCTGACCAGATCCTGGGATGGCTGCTGTGATGAGGGTAGAGACCAGCTGAGATTAACTGAGGCACTTATTTTGTTCTCAAGGTTTCTTTAGAGATTTTTTTTTTAATAGAGGCTTGCTAGTAGGCTACACAATTTTTATTTTTTTTTATTTCACCAGTGTAATGAATTTCTCCAAGGCATTTATTAATGGACTTACGCTCTTTAAAGATGGACTAAGTATTAGAGGGTAGCAAAATACACTATTAAAGTATTACAGACGTTTAAAAGCTATTACAGAAGTTACAGCAAGGTTATTTACACAGGTATTTAATAAAGTAAGTTCTACATTATAACAACAAACCCAGGATGATAGGAAACTTGTTTTTTCCTTTACGAAGGAAAGTTTGGGACAGGAGGATACTGAATCAGTGAAGGTACTGTAGTCTGCAGGGCTTGGGAATACGGTCTGTGTCTCTTGTCTCGTTCACTGAATTTATTGGCACTATTAGCTAAAAGCCTACTCATGGTACTTTAATATGATGAAATACAGTTTTGCTCTCATATTAAAAGTGTGTTTTGTTGTCCCTACTGTAAACGCTTTACGAAATAAACTTCACGATTGCATTTTGTCTGGCAACATGCTTGTTTTTGAGGAGGAAAATTACCCGTTGCAGAGGAGGGGAATCTGGTGTCTCTGCAGAGAGGGGAATGTCCCTGGCTGTTCTGCTGCGCTGAACGCAATCGCAGCAGCGATGGCTCCATAAGAACGAATCCTCGGAGTGCCTGATGTTGTTGGTGACTGTTTGTGAAATGTAGGGTAGCTCACAGGCTGTCCCTACCACGGGGAAAAAGATGGGAGACCCTGCAGTGCCCGACTCGGTGTGTTGCAGGTGGCCAACGTGTGGTTTTACAGCACCGGGGATCGGTGTCACCCACTGTCCCCGTTGGGGTCTGTGTTCATTCAGCAGTTCCCAGGGGGAAAGCCTTCCAAATAGATTTGGGTTATCTTGTATTAAATAGTTTGTCAACTATTCACTTAATACATCATTGAAATCTACTTGAAATAGTCATTTGTCTGATGTTGAATTTTGGAAATGTACACAGTCTTAGTAAATTTCCCTAAATAGATATGTACTATCTCATAAAATCAGTAAGCTTCAGAGCAGCACGTAAACTTTAAAAATGCATTTAATGTGGGTTATTTAGCAATTTGTATGTTTCTAACGCCAATGGAAATGTGTTAGGGTGTTTTGCTAGGCATTTTGCAAATTAGTTCCAGTGGTAATAATTGTTGTAAATTAAAAATGTTGTTGAGACTGTGCAGCACTAGGTAAATTCTCTGTAAGTATGGGATGAAAAGCAAAGTCCAGCATACACTAAGTGTTTTGCATGTTACTGTTTATAACTGCATTGGTGTATTTTAGAAGTGTTTCCTCTTTAATTTATTGCTGTGTTAATTTAAAAAAATATTTTGAAAATAGAAATCAAAATAATAGTTGACATTATCTCTTAATCTAGCAGGAAAAATGTCTTGTTTTGAGGATTATTTCATCATTCCGTAGCTGTAGCAAAAGATTGCAGTGTGTCCTGTACTTCACGCTTTCTTCGGAAGTTACTTGAAAAATGACGTTTTTGGTCCAAATTTGTAGATATTATGTCTGCATCCTTAGGGGACTATTTTAGTTGGTTATTTTGAGTTTTTGTTTTGTTGTTGCTTATTTTTAATATTGAAATTACATTCGTCCAGGCTTGTGTTTTTTATTAAATGGCCTGCAGGCTGTTTCATGGTACATATATGGGAAAGGTCTCATCAATACCGACATTTGCAGAAATTCAGAGAGGTGATGCTGATCTCTCTGGTTACGGGGCTGGTACTGGATCCTTTCTTTCTCTCTTCCTACCCTGCAGAAATGTTGTTTCAATAGCTCGCTGAGGCTCCTGGTGCTGCTCGTCATTACTTTGTGGTTCCCCTGGAAAACTATTTTTTTAATAGGTTTTTGGGAGAACTTATGTGGACAGTTACTGGTACTAATTGAAAAGTTGTTTATTTGTGCTGAAAAATAATTAAAAAATGGAATGAGTACAAGTATTTAGTCACTCAAAACTTGGTATTATTTTCCAGTGTAGTTGCCTAACTGATCCTTTTTCTGCCTAACAAAATGAGCTGAATCTCTGTTTCAAGGGGGGAAAAATAATTTCTAAAACAAAGAAGGTATCCTTGCTTGTCCTTAAAGTGAGAAGTGTGTGGGGAGGTGTTTGCTGTGCTGGCTCCAGGCGGCTCTGAGCGAGAATGTGGCCAGGCCCTCGAGTGACAACAAGTCTTAGGATTTTGGAGATTAAAAATAGTGGGATCATTTGGTGGCATTTTTCCACTCTTGGAATGTTAACTATTCCTTTAATAATTCAAGAACTATTAGGAAGATTATAAGCAAAATAACAAACCAGTTAGGACACACACCAGATATATTTTGGGTTGGTTGTTTATTGGTTGTTTATTCATATACTCACAAGCCTAAACCGTGGGCACTGTGATTTAACAGATTCATATTTTTCATACGCAGATTTAAATACTTTATTCCACTTATGTGTATTTTTTTAATTTAATATTCTGACGACCAATTTCAAAACAGTTTTGTTTTCTTCCTGAAGGAGTTAATGAGGGAGAAACTTGGAAGCAAATTAAAGTTAGAAGTTGAATTGGATTTCAGGAAAATAACTGGAGTGTTGAGTTGTATTTATTCACAGGGAGAACAAAAGAAATGTCTTTCTCATGGCTTTAGGAGGCTGGTGCTGGTACAGAAACGTAGTGTCTTGAGACAGAGCGCCGGGCTCCCTCCTGAAGAGTGTGCCGACAGTTAAAGGGCGCTTAATTATTTATTTGAATTTGTGAAACTCTTCAGTTCAGATCCATGTGACTGTTTCCTGAACATATTGTGATCTCCGAATGTGACAAGCAGATGCCTCCGTTGGTTGAGCAAACAGCTCTTATGAAAGACTTCTTTCTCATGAAATGGCAGATACATCCTGCAGGCAGTGGGGCTCGTGTCCCGCTATTTGTAAGGCTTCTCTGCAGAAATAATCCCTGGGAGGCCGTGCCAGTGAGAGGGGATGGAAACCCAGGCATGGGGCAGTGCTAGGAAATGGGAGCAATAAATAAAAATGGAAAGAAGGACCTACCCTGCAAGGCGGTTTTTCAAATGATTTACGTAGAAGCTAGTGCAGATTGCATGATATTTTTCTGTTTGGGGGGTTGTGGCCCTTGCTGTTAGGATCGTGTGTGTGTCTGCCATGTGATGGGGCTGCAGCTGGGCAGGCTCTCCCCCCCCTTCCTCCCCTCAGATCCCGCCTGTGTCCGACACCGAAGCGCTATCACTGAAAAATGAAATGGGTATTTATAACTCAGCGTATTCTAATCAAAGAGAGTGAGTTATGTGGTGAGATAACGTGTGTAAAACACTTAGTATCTTGAACGTGAATTGCTTTTCCCGTGAATCACATGCTGTGATGAGGGAAATAAAGCTCAAGGGCAAATATTTAGAATACCTGGATCTTTATTTTAGTCCAAGGCGACTGGCTGAAAAGGGCAACGGAATGTTTTTCACGAAATGAGAGAAGTTTCAATCTGTGTAACTGAAGTGTACTGTTCATTAAGATGCACTAGTCCTCTAAGGACAGCAGTGTCATAAAAACTTATGCTTTAGGGTCTTAGTATATTTTCACCTTTCAATGCTGTGATGTTTTATGCAGATGAACTTCAAACTTAAAATAAAGACCTGATAAGATGTTTGCTACAAAAGGCCTCTTGTGTTAAATCATGTTTGCAACCATAAACACACTCTGATGTGATCAGCTTCCAGTTTTCTCAACATTATGTGCACTAGTAAATATAACTTGAAAAAAAAACTATTCTTGTGAAACAATCTTTGTTTATATATTCTCTAATCTTCTGCATTCACAAAGCCTTAGTAGCTTCTACCTTTTGACCAACCAATATGTAGGAGTGGTGGGTATTTCTCTTTAGGAGTGTTAAAGATTCAGTGTAATGCTGTTACCTTTTGTTTTTTTTTTTAAAGTTTCTGTGTGTTAGTGTTGTTTATATCATTTGAATTAACATGGTTCTCTTCTATATTTTTCAGGTTCAAGCCATTTTTTCCATTTCAAGTATTGCCACCTGATGAATATGAAGACCGAGACCTCTGTATACAGGATTCTCTCTTGACAGAAGGTCGACTAAGAGTCACGTTAATTGAATGTACAAGGTATGTTTTGTGGTCTTTTGCTCAATCTTGACTAAGCAAGCGCATGTTTTTAAGTTTGTAGTAATTATAGCTGTAGGCCTGTTCTGATTCAAGAAGTAGCAGCTTTGGTGTTATGATGGAGCACTAATAAAGAAATATAGTTTTTTAAAGCAAAAATGAACAAACGAAGGTTGCATTTAGTTTCTGAGGCAATTCTACGTTGTGTGTGGGTGCGTTTATTTGCCTTTCATTTGAATTTTGCCTGGTTACAAGCTAATCTGTGCCTTGTGTTTTTTTGGAGATTTTTTGTTGGGTTTTTTGGCACACCAAATTATGCATCTCTTTCCAGGACAGTATAAATGTTGTAATTATCCTACTGTATTGTGTTGTAAGCAAAGGGACATAATTGTTTCACTCAGTCTTACTTAGATTAATCCAAGTAACTTTTATAAGGGATTATTTATTGTTTTTTTTCTTGAAGAAAATAATTGAAAGAAATAAAGTCTACTTCCTTCATTCATTGGAGAGAAAAGCTTTCTCTGTAAAGCTGGTGAAAAGGTGTGTGGGCTTTTTGGTTTGTTTGGGGGTGGTGTTTTTTTTAACCTCTTAGTTCTTGGTTTATGTTGGATCTTATCCTAGTAGTGCTTAGGCTTTGATCTAGTCATGTGCCGTTACGCTCTTTATGAACTAAACTCTGGTTTGCAGCAAGACTTTTTTTTTCTTAACCTGTTGTTTTCATTGCTTTTATCACCATATGAGCTCTCTTCTGCACTTTTTATTTTCTGTAGCCTTGTCCAAGTGTTTGTGAACTGTATTTGCTGTATAATGTGGTTTACCAGCGTCATGGATTTCCAGAAAATACTCCTCTGCTTCTAAGGATTGTGTGGGCCACAGCAGTGATTATTTTTCTGTAATAAAATTGCTGTTTACCTGTCTCCCTGGCTTTGTTGATATATTTAGTGTGAATGACCCAAGAATACTAAATGTCTCTGTGCACTCCTTGGCTGCCAGGAGCTTTTCCTCTCTGCCCGTATTGCATAAGGGAACTCGTGATCTCCCGTTATAGGTAGTCTCCAATTTCAGTCCAGCAGTGTGTTCATTTTCATTATAAGAAGGCCAAAAATAACTACATAAGATGTGTGCAGTTGTTTTGGGGTTGGAAAGTAATTTTTTTAAATACTCTTTAGTTCCTGAATCTTGAAACACTGTGTGACATCGCCAAGATATTACTAGTGTTGTGTTTCTTTCCATTACCTTTTAGCAGCCAGATTGCTCAGTTTGACATCACCATCTTGACCCCCATATTTTCAGCTGTCACAGATGCACATCAGATGGCTGGGAGAGGATGCAGTTGCTGGCTTGTCGAGCCTTTTAAGCTTCAGGTCTCACTTAATCTGACTGGTTTATGCAGCCTGGAATTTCTGGACACACACTTGAAAAGTATGTCTCAACAGACACCTCTCATTCTAGATGT
>NW_015090865.1:502252-537060 GCF_001431845.1 Calidris pugnax | reverse complement strand
TCCAAATAAGGATGAGTTCCATTTTTATATCTTCAATCTAAAGAATGATATAAGCTGTTTGCATTATAACACCTAACACTAACTTAAATGTTAGCTGATAAGTACTTTCAAAATCTTATTAATGCAATCATGCCTCTTTAGAAGCGGGTTGTAATATTTTAGAATTTTTGTAGATGTAAACTTCTTAAATTGCACACAATGTAAGACTAGAGGACTTTTTAATGACTTATATTTCAAAAAAGTGGTATTTTATACACTTTACGAGCCCATGACTGGTATTTTTGTGAATTGGATAAAAAGGGCAATCTAAAAATGACTGAACCTGTTCTGATGTTAATTGAATCTTTTGATTACTCCCAAAACTGAAAATAAATTCAGCAGTTATTCTTTCAAAAATATTTCAGATACTAGAATATTCAAATACAATTGCATTTACAAAAGTAAATTGATACTTTACTAAAGACAGCCCAGCTTTAAATTTAGGTTTAATTTTTACTTAAGAATGGCAAATACAATTCTAAGACTTGCAATGTATACAAAGTAGCTTTATGGTAAAGATGTATTTTTAGCTGGTGGGCTCTTCTGGGGTTTATGTCTCTCTTTGCCTTGTTTATTAAGATTTAAATGTTTAGTTAATGTAACTTGATTAAAAATTCATAAACCTGACAATATTTAATCTTTATGGTCATAAAGTAGTGCTGGAATTCATGTAATAAAAATTAATGTGGTCTTAAACAGATATCCCGTAATTTTTAAGCCACAGTTTTAGATATCAAGCTCCCTTTATAAAACCAAAGAACAATTTAAAACTGTTTCCAGAACTTACTCTAGTAGAGTGCTCTCACTTCTCCGTAAAATCTCTACAAAATTGTAGCCTCTTCCTGCGTTTAGGAATGAAGCTGTAAGTCTTTCTGCTCCTCCAAGTAGGAAATGGAGCACTGAGAGCTTTTGAAGTTTGTTCCTGTCTGTGTTTAGCTCTTAACATTTACTTTTTTTTACCAGGATTCTGGATATTCTTAACAGATGCAATGAACAGAAACACAGAAGCGCTTGGTTATCTTTGGCCAGATAAAGTGATATTTTTCTTTTCCCCCTGGTTCTTAATAGATTTCTTCATGCAACTAAAAATATTGTAGCTAAGTAAGTACTGGTGGGAGCAGTTAATTTAGGTAATAGGTTAATTAAACTAAGGTATAAAAAAAAACTCCTGTCCTGTGTTAAAATTGGCTAAAGGTCCGCAAAACAATCACCACGGAATAGTGAATGCAAATTAATGGAAATATAAGTCAGGCATTTCTAAAACTAAACCACTGAATTAGTCTTGTTCCAAGTAGGTGAGTTCCTCCTCTGCGGAACTGGCAACTGGGAGGAAGAACGGCATCATTTGTGGAGCGGGGAAGCCTTTCGCATGAAGGGGATGCACTGACTGTGTGCAGTGGCTGGAAACATTTTTGGAAGAGCTCAGTATTATGCTACTTTTAGTGTAACTTTAATCCTGTATATTATTTGAGTAACTTTCTCTTAATTATATTCCGCTATAGTCATCTGACTGCATTCTTCATGTGAACTGACTTTTTTCCAAGTTTTGTGGTATATGTTGAGAAACTTTTGCTACTCGACAGCTTCTTTTAAATATTATTTTTATTGGATTTTTTCTTGCTAAAATTTAGCGTTTGATTGCTATTCCTCTTCATATTTATATTATTAGTTAAAAAACAGCATTTTAACTTAATATTTCCTTTATGGTGTGCTATTTGAATTTTAGACTTTTGGGCAAACAAGCTGATGAATTTGCGGAGGGAGACTGATAATGTAAAAACAACCTGAAAACACTATAAGCATCTAATATAAGGCACTTTCAAAGACTATTTTTAATAGTGTGCCATAATCAAGCAGGGTTTTTGGGCAGAAGTGTAAGTTGTCTATTTTTTCTTATAACTGCTATGTGCTTATTTTTTTTCCTCCGGAAGAGATAGAAAGTTTACAAAGGCTGAACAAATATGGTTTAAAGACAGTAAAATCTCTCCCCTACAAAGTCTTCTGATACTTGTTTAGTATCATTTCACAGGTTTGGAATTGAGAAGGAGGCTTTTGGATATATGGATTGAGTTGATGTAATCCTGCTTTATAGGTCAAGGGTTTGTGACATAAGCATGAATTTTGCTTTCTGACCTTGCTGAATGCGGAGGCGGCAGCCGCACCGCACTGGAGAGGGGTCTGCTAGAGTTGTGATGAAAATCTGCCTTGGAGAACCTGGTAACAGCTCAACAGTGTTTGGAAAGGGACTGTATTTCTTCTAAGTACCTTTTGGTAACATTTTCTCAACTGCTGTACTGTCAGGAGGAACTCCGACATTTCCCCACACCATTGTTGTGCCTTAAACCCTTGTTTTTTGGGCTGCAGCAGGGAATGAACTGATTGCAAACCATTTGTTACGGGCTTGTTCTTTGCTGATGGAGGTCCACCAATTTACATAACTAACTTTTTTGGTTATTGATTAAAGTTAAGAAGCTGAGAATACTGGATGAGTGTTTAAAGATCTAGACAGCCAAATAGAAACCCCTTCCCCCTCACCATCGCCCTTTGTTCAGAATTTGCCAAGTGAGAGCCTTGATTTCCCAGGAGCATCCTACCAGAGCTGACCAGATCCTGGGATGGCTGCTGTGATGAGGGTAGAGACCAGCTGAGATTAACTGAGGCACTTATTTTGTTCTCAAGGTTTCTTTAGAGATTTTTTTTTTAATAGAGGCTTGCTAGTAGGCTACACAATTTTTATTTTTTTTTATTTCACCAGTGTAATGAATTTCTCCAAGGCATTTATTAATGGACTTACGCTCTTTAAAGATGGACTAAGTATTAGAGGGTAGCAAAATACACTATTAAAGTATTACAGACGTTTAAAAGCTATTACAGAAGTTACAGCAAGGTTATTTACACAGGTATTTAATAAAGTAAGTTCTACATTACAGTAACAAACCCAGGATGATAGGAAACTTTTTTTTCCTTTACGAAGGAAAGTTTGGGACAGGAGGATACTGAATCAGTGAAGGTACTGTAGTCTGCAGGGCTTGGGAATACGGTCTGTGTCTCTTGTCTCGTTCACTGAATTTATTGGCACTATTAGCTAAAAGCCTACTCATGGTACTTCAATATGATGAAATACAGTTTTGCTCTCATATTAAAAGTGTGTTTTGTTGTCCCTACTGTAAACGCTTTACGAAATAAACTTCACGATTGCATTTTGTCTGGCAACATGCTTGTTTTTGAGGAGGAAAATTACCCGTTGCAGAGGAGGGGAATCTGGTGTCTCTGCAGAGAGGGGAATGTCCCTGGCTGTTCTGCTGCACTGAACGCAATCACAGCAGCGATGGCTCCATAAGAATGAATCCTCGGAGTGCCTGATGTTGTTGGTGACTGTTTGTGAAATGTAGGGTAGCTCACAGGCTGTCCCTACCACGGGGAAAAAGATGGGAGACCCTGCAGTGCCCGACTCGGTGTGTTGCAGGTGGCCAACGTGTGGTTTTACAGCACCGGGGATCGGTGTCACCCACTGTCCCCGTTGGGGTCTGTGTTCATTCAGCAGTTCCCAGGGGGAAAGCCTTCCAAATAGATTTGGGTTATCTTGTATTAAATAGTTTGTCAACTATTCACTTAATACATCATTGAAATCTACTTGAAATAGTCATTTGTCTGATGTTGAATTTTGGAAATGTACACAGTCTTAGTAAATTTCCCTAAATAGATATGTACTATCTCATAAAATCAGTAAGCTTCAGAGCAGCACGTAAACTTTAAAAATGCATTTAATGTGGGTTATTTAGCAATTTGTATGTTTCTAACGCCAATGGAAATGTGTTAGGGTGTTTTGCTAGGCATTTTGCAAATTAGTTCCAGTGGTAATAATTGTTGTAAATTAAAAATGTTGTTGAGACTGTGCAGCACTAGGTAAATTCTCTGTAAGTATGGGATGAAAAGCAAAGTCCAGCATACACTAAGTGTTTTGCATGTTACTGTTTATAACTGCATTGGTGTATTTTAGAAGTGTTTCCTCTTTAATTTATTGCTGTGTTAATTTAAAAAAATATTTTGAAAATAGAAATCAAAATAATAGTTGACATTATCTCTTAATCTAGCAGGAAAAATGTCTTGTTTTGAGGATTATTTCATCATTCCGTAGCTGTAGCAAAAGATTGCAATGTGTCCTGTACTTCACGCTTTCTTCGGAAGTTACTTGAAAAATGACGTTTTTGGTCCAAATTTGTAGATATTATGTCTGCATCCTTAGGGGACTATTTTAGTTGGTTATTTTGAGTTTTTGTTTTGTTGTTGCTTATTTTTAATATTGAAATTACATTCGTCCAGGCTTGTGTTTTTTATTAAATGGCCTGCAGGCTGTTTCATGGTACATATATGGGAAAGGTCTCATCAATACCGACATTTGCAGAAATTCAGAGAGGTGATGCTGATCTCTCTGGTTACGGGGCTGGTACTGGATCCTTTCTTTCTCTCTTCCTACCCTCCAGAAATGTTGTTTCAATAGCTCGCTGAGGCTCCTGGTGCTGCTCGTCATTACTTTGTGGTTCCCCTGGAAAACTATTTTTTTAATAGGTTTTTGGGAGAACTTATGTGGACAGTTACTGGTACTAATTGAAAAGTTGTTTATTTGTGCTGAAAAATAATTAAAAAATGGAATGAGTACAAGTATTTAGTCACTCAAAACTTGGTATTATTTTCCAGTGTAGTTGCCTAACTGATCCTTTTTCTGCCTAACAAAATGAGCTGAATCTCTGTTTCAAGGGGGGAAAAATAATTTCTAAAACAAAGAAGGTATCCTTGCTTGTCCTTAAAGTGAGAAGTGTGTGGGGAGGTGTTTGCTGTGCTGGCTCCAGGCGGCTCTGAGCGAGAATGTGGCCAGGCCCTCGAGTGACAACAAGTCTTAGGATTTTGGAGATTAAAAATAGTGGGATCATTTTGTGGCATTTTTCCACTCTTGGAATGTTAACTATTCCTTTAATAATTCAAGAACTATTAGGAAGATTATAAGCAAAATAACAAACCAGTTAGGACACACACCAGATATATTTTGGGTTGGTTGTTTATTGGTTGTTTATTCATATACTCACAAGCCTAAACCGTGGGCACTGTGATTTAACAGATTCATATTTTTCATACGCAGATTTAAATACTTTATTCCACTTATGTGTATTTTTTTAATTTAATATTCTGACGACCAATTTCAAAACAGTTTTGTTTTCTTCCTGAAGGAGTTAATGAGGGAGAAACTTGGAAGCAAATTAAAGTTAGAAGTTGAATTGGATTTCAGGAAAATAACTGGAGTGTTGAGTTGTATTTATTCACAGGGAGAACAAAAGAAATGTCTTTCTCATGGCTTTAGGAGGCTGGTGCTGGTACAGAAACGTAGTGTCTTGAGACAGAGCGCCGGGCTCCCTCCTGAAGAGTGTGCCGACAGTTAAAGGGCGCTTAATTATTTATTTGAATTTGTGAAACTCTTCAGTTCAGATCCATGTGACTGTTTCCTGAACATATTGTGATCTCTGAATGTGACAAGCAGATGCCTCCGTTGGTTGAGCAAACAGCTCTTATGAAAGACTTCTTTCTCATGAAATGGCAGATACATCCTGCAGGCAGTGGGGCTCGTGTCCCGCTATTTGTAAGGCTTCTCTGCAGAAATAATCCCTGGGAGGCCGTGCCAGTGAGAGGGGATGGAAACCCAGGCATGGGGCAGTGCTAGGAAATGGGAGCAATAAATAAAAATGGAAAGAAGGACCTACCCTGCAAGGCGGTTTTTCAAATGATTTACGTAGAAGCTAGTGCAGATTGCATGATATTTTTCTGTTTGGGGGGTTGTGGCCCTTGCTGTTAGGATCGTGTGTGTGTCTGCCATGTGATGGGGCTGCAGCTGGGCAGGCTCTCCCCCCCCTTCCTCCCCTCAGATCCCGCCTGTGTCCGACACCGAAGCGCTATCACTGAAAAATGAAATGGGTATTTATAACTCAGCGTATTCTAATCAAAGAGAGTGAGTTATGTGGTGAGATAACGTGTGTAAAACACTTAGTATCTTGAACGTGAATTGCTTTTCCCGTGAATCACATGCTGTGATGAGGGAAATAAAGCTCAAGGGCAAATATTTAGAATACCTGGATCTTTATTTTAGTCCAAGGCGACTGGCTGAAAAGGGCAACGGAATGTTTTTCACGAAATGAGAGAAGTTTCAATCTGTGTAACTGAAGTGTACTGTTCATTAAGATGCACTAGTCCTCTAAGGACAGCAGTGTCATAAAAACTTATGCTTTAGGGTCTTAGTATATTTTCACCTTTCAATGCTGTGATGTTTTATGCAGATGAACTTCAAACTTAAAATAAAGACCTGATAAGATGTTTGCTACAAAAGGCCTCTTGTGTTAAATCATGTTTGCAACCATAAACACACTCTGATGTGATCAGCTTCCAGTTTTCTCAACATTATGTGCACTAGTAAATATAACTTGAAAAAAAAACTATTCTTGTGAAACAATCTTTGTTTATATATTCTCTAATCTTCTGCATTCACAAAGCCTTAGTAGCTTCTACCTTTTGACCAACCAATATGTAGGAGTGGTGGGTATTTCTCTTTAGGAGTGTTAAAGATTCAGTGTAATGCTGTTACCTTTTGTTTTTTTTTTTAAAGTTTCTGTGTGTTAGTGTTGTTTATATCATTTGAATTAACATGGTTCTCTTCTATATTTTTCAGGTTCAAGCCATTTTTTCCATTTCAAGTATTGCCACCTGATGAATATGAAGACCGAGACCTCTGTATACAGGATTCTCTCTTGACAGAAGGTCGACTAAGAGTCACGTTAATTGAATGTACAAGGTATGTTTTGTGGTCTTTTGCTCAATCTTGACTAAGCAAGCGCATGTTTTTAAGTTTGTAGTAATTATAGCTGTAGGCCTGTTCTGATTCAAGAAGTAGCAGCTTTGGTGTTATGATGGAGCACTAATAAAGAAATATAGTTTTTTAAAGCAAAAATGAACAAACGAAGGTTGCAGTTAGTTTCTGAGGCAATTCTACGTTGTGTGTGGGCGCGTTTATTTGCCTTTCATTTGAATTTTGCCTGGTTACAAGCTAATCTGTGCCTTGTGTTTTTTTGGAGATTTTTTGTTGGGTTTTTTGGCACACCAAATTATGCATCTCTTTCCAGGACAGTATAAATGTTGTAATTATCCTATTGTATTGTGTTGTAAGCAAAGGGAAATAATTGTTTCACTCAGTCTTACTTAGATTAATCCAAATAACTTTTATAAGGGATTATTTATTGTTTTTTTTCTTGAAGAAAATAATTGAAAGAAATAAAGTCTACTTCCTTCATTCATTGGAGAGAAAAGCTTTCTCTGTAAAGCTGGTGAAAAGGTGTGTGGGCTTTTTGGTTTGTTTGGGGGTGGTGTTTTTTTTAACCTCTTAGTTCTTGGTTTATGTTGGATCTTATCCTAGTAGTGCTTAGGCTTTGATCTAGTCATGTGCCGTTACGCTCTTTATGAACTAAACTCTGGTTTGCAGCAAGACTTTTTTTTTCTTAACCTGTTGTTTTCATTGCTTTTATCACCATATGAGCTCTCTTCTGCACTTTTTATTTTCTGTAGCCTTGTCCAAGTGTTTGTGAACTGTATTTGCTGTATAATGTGGTTTACCAGCGTCATGGATTTCCAGAAAATACTCCTCTGCTTCTAAGGATTGTGTGGGCCACAGCAGTGATTATTTTTCTGTAATAAAATTGCTGTTTACCTGTCTCCCTGGCTTTGTTGATATATTTAGTGTGAATGACCCAAGAATACTAAATGTCTCTGTGCACTCCTTGGCTGCCAGGAGCTTTTCCTCTCTGCCCGTATTGCATAAGGGAACTCGTGATCTCCCGTTATAGGTAGTCTCCAATTTCAGTCCAGCAGTGTGTTCATTTTCGTTATAAGAAGGCCAAAAATAACTACATAAGATGTGTGCAGTTGTTTTGGGGTTGGAAAGTAATTTTTTTAAATACTCTTTAGTTCCTGAATCTTGAAACACTGTGTGACATCGCCAAGATATTACTAGTGTTGTGTTTCTTTCCATTACCTTTTAGCAGCCAGATTGCTCAGTTTGACATCACCATCTTGACCCCCATATTTTCAGCTGTCACAGATGCACATCAGATGGCTGGGAGAGGATGCAGTTGCTGGCTTGTCGAGCCTTTTAAGCTTCAGGTCTCACTTAATCTGACTGGTTTATGCAGCCTGGAATTTCTGGACACACACTTGAAAAGTATGTCTCAACAGACACCTCTCATTCTAGATGTCTGACTCTTGGGCCCAATTACCAGTGCCCAGATTTTCCAGGTGTTCATATCCATGGCTGCTCTCTTGATTCATTCTCTTCTACCTTGTGCCCACCTGCTGCAGGGAACCATACAATTTAGAATTGGGGAAGGAATAGAAACTCACTTTCTATATGCATGTTTTAATTACTTGGACAGTAGTTTAATCCCACTTTCTTACTGATTTAATTATAGCTGGGTTTACCAACTTTGTTTTAGGGTGTCTTTCATACACCCTTTCATAGTGATTTACAAATTTTAAATCTGTAGGATATAGATATCTCCTCAATATCCAGTTGTTTTGGGTTTGTTGTGACACAATCTTAATGTCAGTCTTTATCTGCAGCTGTGTTACAGAATACACCCTCTGTTTGGATATTAACGAAAGTATTATTCAAACAAAAACTTCCTTAGTGTAGTAGCAATTAATTTCCCCTTTGTCTTTCTGAAATTGGAACTTGGAGTCCAAACGCCAGTGTTGAAGCATCCACAGGCCAATACTGCTCTTTCAAGTCCAAATGTGTAGTTCTGTTGTCTTGCAGCAAGTTTGTCCAATCTGGGTGTTGATAACCATAATGACATTTTACCTTAGATTAAGTTAATTGTTTGCCATTTGAATCTTAAGTTAAGGTTCTGGCTGAAAACTGTTTTCTTCCTGTTGTGAGCTACCTCCTGTCCTTGTTCTTCTGTTTTAGTTGTCACCAGTACAAAACAGCTAGCTAGCTTGCTGTGCTGGTATTTTAGAGGGACAGTAAGTACTGCTGGAAAATTCCCTGCAGAGATTGTGTATCTCTTTGAATCTCTCTGTGTTCAGCAGCTGTGTCTTTGGTCTATCAGCTTCAGTGCTGGCTCTTTTCTCCTCCTTCTGTCTTGCTCTGCTTCCCTGCCCTTTGTGAAGCTAGGAGGAGAATTTCTACCTCCCTGTCTACCTTGAGGATAACTGCTCACACCTCCCTTTCCCACTTAGAATCATGGAATGGTTTGGGTTGGAAGGGACTTTAAAGATCATCTAGTTCCAACCCCCCTGCCCTGGGCAGGGACACCTCCCACCAGACCAGGTTGCTCCAAGCCCCATCCAGCCTGGCCTTGAACCCCTCCAGGGATGGGGCAGCCACAGCTTCTCTGGGCAACCTGTCCCAGTGTCTCACCATCTTTACAGGAAATAATTTCTTCCTGATATCTAATCTAAATCTCCCCTCTTTCAGTTTAAACCACTACCCCTTGTCCTATAGCTCCACCCTCTGATAAAGAGTCCCTCCCCATCTCTTCTGCAGGCTCCCTTTAGGTACTGGAAGGCTGCTAGAAGGTCTCTCCAAAGCCTTCTCTTCTCCAGGCTGAACCACCCCGACTCTTTCAGCCTGTCCTCATAGGAGAGATGCTCCAGCCCTCTAGTCATCAGCCCTCTGAACTTCTGTGAAGTTAGGTGACCAGAAGATGAAATGTATATAGTCAAAGCTTTAATGAACTGCCTGATATCAATGCAAGATGGATTCTTGGAGACAGAGAAAACCGTTATTAAAAAACAACTCCTAAAAGAAGAACGGAAAAGCCACAAAGGGTTGCTGGGGATGGCTTAAAAATAAGCAAAGGTGGCATGAGTTTGTCAGTTCAAGTAACCTTCAGTAAACTTAGTCTTGTCCAGACAGAGTACTTAATCAGATGGTTCTGAGGGTGGATTTCTGTTTACAGTAATCAAATCAATAGTGTCTAGACAAAGGAGTGCTGAAGGTTGAGCTGGAAAGGAGGGTGCGGCTGCTGGTTGGGGTGTTTCACTGTCGCCCTTTGTTCAGAATTTGCCAAGTGAGAGCCTTGATTTCCCAGGAGCATCCTACCAGAGCTGACCAGATCCTGGGATGGCTGCTGTGATGAGGGCAGAGACCAGCCGAGATTAACTGAGGCACTTATTTTGTTCTCAAGGTTTCTTTAGAGATTTTTTTTTAATAGAGGCTTACTAGTAGGCTACACAATTTTAATTTTTTTTTTTCCTTTCACCAGTGCAATGAATTTCTCCAAGGCATTTATTAATGGACTTACGCTCTTTAAAGATGGACTAAGTATTAGAGGGTAGCAAAATACACTATTAAAGTATTACAGACGTTTAAAAGCTATTACAGAAGTTACAGCAAGGTTATTTACACAGGTATTTAATAAAGTAAGTTCTACATTATAACAACAAACCCAGGATGATAGGAAACTTGACAGGTATTTAATAAAGTAAGTTCTACATTACAGTAACAAACCCAGGATGATAGGAAACTTTTTTTTCCTTTACGAAGGAAAGTTTGGGACAGGAGGATACTGAATCAGTGAAGGTACTGTAGTCTGCAGGGCTTGGGAATACGGTCTGTGTCTCTTGTCTCGTTCACTGAATTTATTGGCACTATTAGCTAAAAGCCTACTCATGGTACTTCAATATGATGAAATACAGTTTTGCTCTCATATTAAAAGTGTGTTTTGTTGTCCCAACTGTAAACGCTTTACGAAATAAACTTCACGATTGCATTTTGTCTGGCAACATGCTTGTTTTTGAGGAGGAAAATTACCCGTTGCAGAGGAGGGGAATCTGGTGTCTCTGCAGAGAGGGGAACATCCCTGGCTGTTCTGCTGCGCTGAACGCAATCGCAGCAGCGATGGCTCCATAAGAACGAATCCTCGGAGTGCCTGATGTTGTTGGTGACTGTTTGTGAAATGTAGGGTAGCTCACAGGCTGTCCCTACCACGGGGAAAAAGATGGGAGACCCTGCAGTGCCCGACTCGGTGTGTTGCAGGTGGCCAACGTGTGGTTTTACAGCACCGGGGATCGGTGTCACCCACTGTCCCCGTTGGGGTCTGTGTTCATTCAGCAGTTCCCAGGGGGAAAGCCTTCCAAATAGATTTGGGTTATCTTGTATTAAATAGTTTGTCAACTATTCACTTAATACATCATTGAAATCTACTTGAAATAGTCATTTGGCTCATGTTGAATTTTGGAAATGTACACAGTCTTAGTAAATTTCCCTAAATAGATATGTACTATCTCATAAAATCAGTAAGCTTCAGAGCAGCACGTAAACTTTAAAAATGCATTTAATGTGGGTTATTTAGCAATTTGTATGTTTCTAACGCCAATGGAAATGTGTTAGGGTGTTTTGCTAGGCATTTTGCAAATTAGTTCCAGTGGTAATAATTGTTGTAAATTAAAAATGTTGTTGAGACTGTGCAGCACTAGGTAAATTCTCTGTAAGTATGGGATGAAAAGCAAAGTCCAGCATACACTAAGTGTTTTGCATGTTACTGTTTATAACTGCATTGGTGTATTTTAGAAGTGTTTCCTCTTTAATTTATTGCTGTGTTAATTTAAAAAAATATTTTGAAAATAGAAATCAAAATAATAGTTGACATTATCTCTTAATCTAGCAGGAAAAATGTCTTGTTTTGAGGATTATTTCATCATTCCGTAGCTGTAGCAAAAGATTGCAGTGTGTCCTGTACTTCACGCTTTCTTCGGAAGTTACTTGAAAAATGACGTTTTTGGTCCAAATTTGTAGATATTATGTCTGCATCCTTAGGGGACTATTTTAGTTGGTTATTTTGAGTTTTTGTTTTGTTGTTGCTTATTTTTAATATTGAAATTACATTCGTCCAGGCTTGTGTTTTTTATTAAATGGCCTGCAGGCTGTTTCATGGTACATATATGGGAAAGGTCTCATCAATACCGACATTTGCAGAAATTCAGAGAGGTGATGCTGATCTCTCTGGTTACGGGGCTGGTACTGGATCCTTTCTTTCTCTCTTCCTACCCTCCAGAAATGTTGTTTCAATAGCTCGCTGAGGCTCCTGGTGCTGCTCGTCATTACTTTGTGGTTCCCCTGGAAAACTATTTTTTTAATAGGTTTTTGGGAGAACTTATGTGGACAGTTACTGGTACTAATTGAAAAGTTGTTTATTTGTGCTGAAAAATAATTAAAAAATGGAATGAGTACAAGTATTTAGTCACTCAAAACTTGGTATTATTTTCCAGTGTAGTTGCCTAACTGATCCTTTTTCTGCCTAACAAAATGAGCTGAATCTCTGTTTCAAGGGGGGAAAAATAATTTCTAAAACAAAGAAGGTATCCTTGCTTGTCCTTAAAGTGAGAAGTGTGTGGGGAGGTGTTTGCTGTGCTGGCTCCAGGCGGCTCTGAGCGAGAATGTGGCCAGGCCCTCGAGTGACAACAAGTCTTAGGATTTTGGAGATTAAAAATAGTGAGATCATTTTGTGGCATTTTTCCACTCTTGGAATGTTAACTATTCCTTTAATAATTCAAGAACTATTAGGAAGATTATAAGCAAAATAACAAACCAGTTAGGACACACACCAGATATATTTTGGGTTGGTTGTTTATTGGTTGTTTATTCATATACTCACAAGCCTAAACCGTGGGCACTGTGATTTAACAGATTCATATTTTTCATACGCAGATTTAAATACTTTATTCCACTTATGTGTATTTTTTTAATTTAATATTCTGACGACCAATTTCAAAACAGTTTTGTTTTCTTCCTGAAGGAGTTAATGAGGGAGAAACTTGGAAGCAAATTAAAGTTAGAAGTTGAATTGGATTTCAGGAAAATAACTGGAGTGTTGAGTTGTATTTATTCACAGGGAGAACAAAAGAAATGTCTTTCTCATGGCTTTAGGAGGCTGGTGCTGGTACAGAAACGTAGTGTCTTGAGACAGAGCGCCGGGCTCCCTCCTGAAGAGTGTGCCGACAGTTAAAGGGCGCTTAATTATTTATTTGAATTTGTGAAACTCTTCAGTTCAGATCCATGTGACTGTTTCCTGAACATATTGTGATCTCCGAATGTGACAAGCAGATGCCTCCGTTGGTTGAGCAAACAGCTCTTATGAAAGACTTCTTTCTCATGAAATGGCAGATACATCCTGCAGGCAGTGGGGCTCGTGTCCCGCTATTTGTAAGGCTTCTCTGCAGAAATAATCCCTGGGAGGCCGTGCCAGTGAGAGGGGATGGAAACCCAGGCATGGGGCAGTGCTAGGAAATGGGAGCAATAAATAAAAATGGAAAGAAGGACCTACCCTGCAAGGCGGTTTTTCAAATGATTTACGTAGAAGCTAGTGCAGATTGCATGATATTTTTCTGTTTGGGGGGTTGTGGCCCTTGCTGTTAGGATCGTGTGTGTGTCTGCCATGTGATGGGGCTGCAGCTGGGCAGGCTCTCCCCCCCCTTCCTCCCCTCAGATCCCGCCTGTGTCCGACACCGAAGCGCTATCACTGAAAAATGAAATGGGTATTTATAACTCAGCGTATTCTAATCAAAGAGAGTGAGTTATGTGGTGAGATAACGTGTGTAAAACACTTAGTATCTTGAACGTGAATTGCTTTTCCCGTGAATCACATGCTGTGATGAGGGAAATAAAGCTCAAGGGCAAATATTTAGAATACCTGGATCTTTATTTTAGTCCAAGGCGACTGGCTGAAAAGGGCAACGGAATGTTTTTCACGAAATGAGAGAAGTTTCAATCTGTGTAACTGAAGTGTACTGTTCATTAAGATGCACTAGTCCTCTAAGGACAGCAGTGTCATAAAAACTTATGCTTTAGGGTCTTAGTATATTTTCACCTTTCAATGCTGTGATGTTTTATGCAGATGAACTTCAAACTTAAAATAAAGACCTGATAAGATGTTTGCTACAAAAGGCCTCTTGTGTTAAATCATGTTTGCAACCATAAACACACTCTGATGTGATCAGCTTCCAGTTTTCTCAACATTATGTGCACTAGTAAATATAACTTGAAAAAAAAACTATTCTTGTGAAACAATCTTTGTTTATATATTCTCTAATCTTCTGCATTCACAAAGCCTTAGTAGCTTCTACCTTTTGACCAACCAATATGTAGGAGTGGTGGGTATTTCTCTTTAGGAGTGTTAAAGATTCAGTGTAATGCTGTTACCTTTTGTTTTTTTTTTTAAAGTTTCTGTGTGTTAGTGTTGTTTATATCATTTGAATTAACATGGTTCTCTTCTATATTTTTCAGGTTCAAGCCATTTTTTCCATTTCAAGTATTGCCACCTGATGAATATGAAGACCGAGACCTCTGTATACAGGATTCTCTCTTGACAGAAGGTCGACTAAGAGTCACGTTAATTGAATGTACAAGGTATGTTTTGTGGTCTTTTGCTCAATCTTGACTAAGCAAGCGCATGTTTTTAAGTTTGTAGTAATTATAGCTGTAGGCCTGTTCTGATTCAAGAAGTAGCAGCTTTGGTGTTATGATGGAGCACTAATAAAGAAATATAGTTTTTTAAAGCAAAAATGAACAAACGAAGGTTGCAGTTAGTTTCTGAGGCAATTCTACGTTGTGTGTGGGCGCGTTTATTTGCCTTTCATTTGAATTTTGCCTGGTTACAAGCTAATCTGTGCCTTGTGTTTTTTTGGAGATTTTTTGTTGGGTTTTTTGGCACACCAAATTATGCATCTCTTTCCAGGACAGTATAAATGTTGTAATTATCCTATTGTATTGTGTTGTAAGCAAAGGGAAATAATTGTTTCACTCAGTCTTACTTAGATTAATCCAAGTAACTTTTATAAGGGATTATTTATTGTTTTTTTTCTTGAAGAAAATAATTGAAAGAAATAAAGTCTACTTCCTTCATTCATTGGAGAGAAAAGCTTTCTCTGTAAAGCTGGTGAAAAGGTGTGTGGGCTTTTTGGTTTGTTTGGGGGTGGTGTTTTTTTTAACCTCTTAGTTCTTGGTTTATGTTGGATCTTATCCTAGTAGTGCTTAGGCTTTGATCTAGTCATGTGCCGTTACGCTCTTTATGAACTAAACTCTGGTTTGCAGCAAGACTTTTTTTTTCTTAACCTGTTGTTTTCATTGCTTTTATCACCATATGAGCTCTCTTCTGCACTTTTTATTTTCTGTAGCCTTGTCCAAGTGTTTGTGAACTGTATTTGCTGTATAATGTGGTTTACCAGCGTCATGGATTTCCAGAAAATACTCCTCTGCTTCTAAGGATTGTGTGGGCCACAGCAGTGATTATTTTTCTGTAATAAAATTGCTGTTTACCTGTCTCCCTGGCTTTGTTGATATATTTAGTGTGAATGACCCAAGAATACTAAATGTCTCTGTGCACTCCTTGGCTGCCAGGAGCTTTTCCTCTCTGCCCGTATTGCATAAGGGAACTCGTGATCTCCCGTTATAGGTAGTCTCCAATTTCAGTCCAGCAGTGTGTTCATTTTCGTTATAAGAAGGCCAAAAATAACTACATAAGATGTGTGCAGTTGTTTTGGGGTTGGAAAGTAATTTTTTTAAATACTCTTTAGTTCCTGAATCTTGAAACACTGTGTGACATCGCCAAGATATTACTAGTGTTGTGTTTCTTTCCATTACCTTTTAGCAGCCAGATTGCTCAGTTTGACATCACCATCTTGACCCCCATATTTTCAGCTGTCACAGATGCACATCAGATGGCTGGGAGAGGATGCAGTTGCTGGCTTGTCGAGCCTTTTAAGCTTCAGGTCTCACTTAATCTGACTGGTTTATGCAGCCTGGAATTTCTGGACACACACTTGAAAAGTATGTCTCAACAGACACCTCTCATTCTAGATGTCTGACTCTTGGGCCCAATTACCAGTGCCCAGATTTTCCAGGTGTTCATATCCATGGCTGCTCTCTTGATTCATTCTCTTCTACCTTGTGCCCACCTGCTGCAGGGAACCATACAATTTAGAATTGGGGAAGGAATAGAAACTCACTTTCTATATGCATGTTTTAATTACTTGGACAGTAGTTTAATCCCACTTTCTTACTGATTTAATTATAGCTGGGTTTACCAACTTTGTTTTAGGGTGTCTTTCATACACCCTTTCATAGTGATTTACAAATTTTAAATCTGTAGGATATAGATATCTCCTCAATATCCAGTTGTTTTGGGTTTGTTGTGACACAATCTTAATGTCAGTCTTTATCTGCAGCTGTGTTACAGAATACACCCTCTGTTTGGATATTAACGAAAGTATTATTCAAACAAAAACTTCCTTAGTGTAGTAGCAATTAATTTCCCCTTTGTCTTTCTGAAATTGGAACTTGGAGTCCAAACGCCAGTGTTGAAGCATCCACAGGCCAATACTGCTCTTTCAAGTCCAAATGTGTAGTTCTGTTGTCTTGCAGCAAGTTTGTCCAATCTGGGTGTTGATAACCATAATGACATTTTACCTTAGATTAAGTTAATTGTTTGCCATTTGAATCTTAAGTTAAGGTTCTGGCTGAAAACTGTTTTCTTCCTGTTGTGAGCTACCTCCTGTCCTTGTTCTTCTGTTTTAGTTGTCACCAGTACAAAACAGCTAGCTAGCTTGCTGTGCTGGTATTTTAGAGGGACAGTAAGTACTGCTGGAAAATTCCCTGCAGAGATTGTGTATCTCTTTGAATCTCTCTGTGTTCAGCAGCTGTGTCTTTGGTCTATCAGCTTCAGTGCTGGCTCTTTTCTCCTCCTTCTGTCTTGCTCTGCTTCCCTGCCCTTTGTGAAGCTAGGAGGAGAATTTCTACCTCCCTGTCTACCTTGAGGATAACTGCTCACACCTCCCTTTCCCACTTAGAATCATGGAATGGTTTGGGTTGGAAGGGACTTTAAAGATCATCTAGTTCCAACCCCCCTGCCCTGGGCAGGGACACCTCCCACCAGACCAGGTTGCTCCAAGCCCCATCCAGCCTGGCCTTGAACCCCTCCAGGGATGGGGCAGCCACAGCTTCTCTGGGCAACCTGACCCAGTGTCTCACCATCTTTACAGGAAATAATTTCTTCCTGATATCTAATCTAAATCTCCCCTCTTTCAGTTTAAACCACTACCCCTTGTCCTATAGCTCCACCCTCTGATAAAGAGTCCCTCCCCATCTCTTCTGCAGGCTCCCTTTAGGTACTGGAAGGCTGCTAGAAGGTCTCTCCAAAGCCTTCTCTTCTCCAGGCTGAACCACCCCGACTCTTTCAGCCTGTCCTCATAGGAGGGTGCTCCAGCCCTCTAGTCATCAGCCCTCTGAACTTCTGTGAAGTTAGGTGACCAGAAGATGAAATGTATATAGTCAAAGCTTTAATGAACTGCCTGATATCAATGCAAGATGGATTCTTGGAGACAGAGAAAACCGTTATTAAAAAACAACTCCTAAAAGAAGAACGGAAAAGCCACAAAGGGTTGCTGGGGATGGCTTAAAAATAAGCAAAGGTGGCATGAGTTTGTCAGTTCAAGTAACCTTCAGTAAACTTAGTCTTGTCCAGACAGAGTACTTAATCAGATGGTTCTGAGGGTGGATTTCTGTTTACAGTAATCAAATCAATAGTGTCTAGACAAAGGAGTGCTGAAGGTTGAGCTGGAAAGGAGGGTGCGGCTGCTGGTTGGGGTGTTTCACTGGAGCAGGTGAACATCACACCCAGAGATGGGGTCACAGGAGGAGCCTCAAACTCTGAACCCAAACCAAGTGACACTTGGTGAAGCAAATGTGCTGAGTACCCACCTAAATGTGATCGTCCCCTCTCATCTTCCCCACGCATTCAGGTACTCGGCTGTAAAACAGTTAAACAAATTCTTCATAAAGACACACAGTACAGAAATATTTATTTTTAACTCTCCTTGCTGTAGTCCAATCCAGAGAGCTGGCATAGGCAGAGAGCTGTTTTCCCTTGGGACTGGATTAATTTTACCAATTCTAATTGTTGGTGAAAGTTGTTTTCAATAACCTTACTGAATTTTCAAAGTATGCTTACTGCATATCTGACATCTGGAAGGCTGGGTACTTTTCAATCATAAATATTTAACGTAGAAACTTTATTTAACAACATCAAGATAAATAGAGAAAATGGGATGTTTTTCTCACAGCTTTTGACCTTATTTTTTTATTTACATTTAAAGAGTTGTGGAATACATTGCAATCACAAATAAGATACTTTGTATGAAAGCTTAGGAACTTTCCTTGTCAAATGTGTATAGAAAGTTTGGGGGAGGGATTTAAAAACTGATACTCTTTTGAAAGAGTGAGATTTGTTTCAAATTTTTATTCCAAATTATTTATCTGCTTCCAGCTGCTGTGAGAAGCTGTGTACAACTGCATTGCTGCTCTATAGCCTAGAGGTTATTGTTTTTTTTCTTTTATAGTACTAATATCTACCTGAAAAGCTTTGTAGCCTCCTGGACTAGGGTACATGAAGTACTCGTTTGTTATGAATGTAACAAAAAGTTATAGATATGGGTTTGGTGAAACAGAAACATAAGCAGTAGTACACTGTGATTTTTTTAGTCTACAGTAACATTCTCTTCAACCAAGAAGAGCTGCAGTATATTGTGACATTTAGGGCTGGAGTGGAAGGCTCTTGTGGCTGTTGTTGCTTTTTAAAAAAGTTTTTCTTTTGTGGAAAAATACTAGTCTGCTGATGGAACTTTTTTTTTTTTTTTTAAAAAGGGAAAGACAGAACTGGGGGGAAAAAAGCAAAACCCCAACCAAACAAAAAAAGCAAGCTAAAAATTTGAAGTGATATTTGGTATTTATTCCACTAGAGGGTGGCAGTGCCTTTCCTTTAGTGTAAAGTTGTGTCTGGGAAGTCTTTTCTAGGTGGACTTCTCTATGTGTGCACATTGATAATAATAATAGAGTGTATAAATGAGTTTAATGTGATATCTAGGGTATATGTAATTGCGTTACAATTCTTACGATAGGCTTTTCTGTTTCAGGTTACTTATGTTTGGATCCTATGAAAGAGAAGCAAATGTTCATTGCACAATGGAGCTGAGCAGTAGCGTTTGGGAAGAAAAAACAAGAAGTTCTATTAAAACGGTAAAAAAGGGTATAATCTTTGCTTATTGTGATATGTCTTATGCTCTTAACACATTGTTTAGAAGGAACGTATCTTTTAGACAATCAAGTGGGTGATATAGCCAAAAAACAACCCCCAAAACTTAACAGACCAGTTATTTCTTTGTAATTAAAAGTATTCCACTGACAAATTGACATGTATGGATAACATGTTCAGTTATCACAACTGTGCTTGAAAATGTACCTGGTTTGACCACATTGTCAACTGTCTGTCTGCATTAGAACAAATAATGTAAAAGATGTGTTTTTATAGTCCTGTTGTATTTGGGTGGTGCAATGTTTAGAAAGTGGTGAGTAAGATCCTCCTGCCTCTCACTGACCAGCAGCGTATTCCCTGACTTCTTCCTTTCCCCCCTGACTTTGTGAAAACTTTCTCTAGAGCATAAGAATCCTACCCTGTCTGCTAAAGAAAAATACTTTTCCAAGTGTCTGGAAATATAGAAAGTAGTAGCATCACGGTATTGTAAGCTAGCAATGTTTAGAAAGTGGTGAGTAAGATCCTCCTGCCTCTCACTGACCAGCAGCGTATTCCCTGACTTCTTCCTTTCCCCCCTGACTTTGTGAAAACTTTTTCTAGAGCATAAGAATCCTACTCTGTCTGCTAAAGAAAAATACTTTTTCAAGTGTCTGCAAATATAGAAAGTAGTAGCATAGTGGTATTGTAAGTTAGTCTTTTACTAATTTATAGTCCTGTTGTATTTGGGTGGTGCAATGTTTAGAAAGTGGTGAGTAAGATCCTCCTGCCTCTCACTGACCAGCAGCGTATTCCCTGACTTCTTCCTTTCCCCCCTGACTTTGTGAAAACTTTCTCTAGAGCATAAGAATCCTACCCTGTCTGCTAAAGAAAAATACTTTTCCAAGTGTCTGGAAATATAGAAAGTAGTAGCATCACGGTATTGTAAGCTAATCATACCTGATAACGTGAGTTTTGTAGCATACAGCCTGCAAATTGCCGCCGTGTGTGTGTGTGTGAGGATGAGTTACCTTATCTTTTTTCCTTAAAAAAAGAGGTGCAATGTGTGAAAGAGCCTTTGAGGCTTTCAGTTTCACAGTAGAGTGATGTTGTGGTAGTCATCAAATGGAATTTGGCTATGCTGAGCAGTAAGTAATGTGCATACTGAAGAAGAAAAAAAACCAAACCAACCCAGAAGCTTCAAAAAGACTTCATGTTAAGAATTGGTTTCATGCAAAGAAATCACTGGAACAAAAACCAATGTCCTGCATCTTACCCTCTACTGTCTGAGTGCAACTATCTTAAGCCCTGTGCCTTTATATTTAACTAGAGTAGCGTTTGGAGACCACCATCATTTTCCCACTGGAGCAGCAAGAATCCAGAATTTCAGCATCTTATTCAATTTCTGTCATTAAATTCCACTTTGCATTGTTTTTAAAATGCTGTTTGACAAATGCTATGATACTGTTTTCATCTTACTCTGTATATTATGTTTTTCCAAAAGGGGTATATGGCTGAGCAACAGTCAGAAACGCTCTCCCTGCTGTCTTAGCTGCTGTATTCTTAGTCAAGTGAAAAGCTTGAAGGGAAGGTAGAGGTTCACCTGTGTTCTCTCTGGAACCCATAACATTGAGTGGCAATTAGCTTTGAGTGCTGCAGGGAAATGCCAAGTGGGGAGCCTGCAGCCGCAGTGCAGAGCAAGACACTGCAGAGAAGACCTTTGCTGGAGTGTGGATCTGCAGCCAGACATCACAGAAACTGATGGCAGCTCAGGGCTGCGTTCTCCAGAGTTGTCTCTGTCTTGGTCCCCTCTCAACCCGCTCCCACAGTGGTCAGTGGTGTTTGTGGTTGGGAATTAGCCACGTCGACTCCCTGAGTCAGCTCCTGCACGACAGCTCTAGTGCTGGTGGAGAGGAGAAAGAAGGCTGGGGTGGCATAAAGTGTTCCCATGGTCCTGGGGGGAATTGCTGAGTTGGTTTAACTCTAGAGTTTGCTCAACTTCACTGAACCACTAGGTAGGAGGTAGATTTGGGTAATTCATTTTCATCTGTTTTATGCAGTAGTTTTTAATTTTGTTTAACTCTTCCTGGTTGGTCTTAATCTGAAGAATTAAGCCTTTTTGCATGATCACGTAAGGGTAAGGTAGGAGGAGTTGAGCCTTAATAGTCTGGGCAGTTTGTAGCCTTAACTCTTCCCTAATAATTTCAAAACTTTCAAGAAACGAACAATACTGTCAGTGTTCAAAAAAACGATTTTGGGATCTGTACCCCATCCTGCTAATACTTGCTCCTGTGAATGACCCCACGTTGGGATAAATTGTGAGTGAAACCAGGTGTGTACCTGCAGGGCTGGTGCTCTGGCAATGGAGGTGGATGTATGCTTGTTTATCACTACGCTTCTCTGGACACATTAACTTGTGGCTGCTTTTTAGATAATTTAGAGTAGTAATATTGGAATATGTTCTTTTATGCTCTAACAACAGGCGAGGAAAGAAGAAACGTTGCAGGCAGCGTGGCAGCAGTGTGTTTGTGACAGCAGATGGCAGTAGGAGTAAAGGGATGGAGGGTAGAATGGCTCCTTTTTAAAACTACAGAAAAGTTCTCAGGGTGAGACTCTCAAGAACTCCTCTTCTGTTTCAGCACCTTAAATGAAAGGGCAGGTTTTTAAAATTTCTTAAGCTTTTGGAAATCCAGCCTGCAATGTACAGAAGGGTTTTTTGTGCTCTGTTGCAGTCCTTCACTAAGCATCGTTCAAACACTGCCTGCCAAAGCAGAGACTCCTTGGTGGGAGCTGCTGCATCTCTGCCTCTGCTGTCAGTATGAAGAGTTCACTCTGCTCAGTCACCTAGAACTTTAGGGCACTGGCCAGGCAGCCTAATTTTAAGATCCTGCATTTGAAAATCTTGATGTGGTAGAATGTGGAAGCTGAAAATGAGCCACTTGCAGAACTGTGTTTTGTTTCTCCGCTTATGTTCAACAGATACAGTGAAATCATGGAAGCCTCTTCCTACTATGCAAGTAAAGTTATAAAATATTATGAAATCTTGCTGGGTAGCAAGATTATTGCCAAAGACCCTCAACAAAATAAAAAGTGTTGCTAACACACTTAACATTGGAGCTTAGGGGTTTTTTTCTAGGAAGCTGAAAATGAGCCACTTGCAGAACTGCTTTTTGTTTCTCCACTTATGTTCAACAGGTACAGTGAAATCATGGAAGTCTCTTCCTACTATGCAAGTAAAGTTACAAAATATTATGAAATCTTGCCAGGTAGCAAGAGTATTGCCAAAGACCCTCAAAATAAAAAGTGTTGCTAACACATTTAAGATTGGAGCTTAGGGGTTTTTTTTCTGCTGATAACGTGAGTTTTGTAGCATACAGCCTGCAAATTGCCGCCGTGTGTGTGTGTGTGAGGATGAGTTACCTTATCTTTTTTCCTTAAAAAAAGAGGTGCAATGTGTGAAAGAGCCTTTGAGGCTTTCAGTTTCACAGTAGAGTGATGTTGTGGTAGTCATCAAATGGAATTTGGCTATGCTGAGCAGTAAGTAATGTGCATACTGAAGAAGAAAAAAAACCAAACCAACCCAGAAGCTTCAAAAAGACTTCATGTTAAGAATTGGTTTCATGCGTTGTCTTACCTGCTGTATTCTTAGTCAAGTGAAGAGCTTGAAGGGAGGGTAGAGGTTCACCTGTGTCCTCTTTGGAACCCATAACACTGAGTGGCAATTAGCTTTGAGTGCTGCAGGGAAATGCCAAGTGGGGAGCCTGCAGCCGCAGTGCAGAGCAAGACACTGCAGAGAAGACCTTTGCTGGAGTGTGGATCTGCAGCCAGACATCACTGAAACTGATGGCAGCTCAGGGCTACGTTCTCCAGAGTTGTCTCTGTCTTGATCCCCTCTCAACCCGCTCCTACGGTGGTCAGTGGTGTTTGTGGTTGGGAATTAGCCACGTCGACTCCCTGAGTCAGCTCCTGCACGACAGCTCTAGTGCTGGTGGAGAGGAGAAAGAAGGCTGGGGTGGCATAAAGTGTTCCCATGGTCCTGGGGGGAATTGCTGAGTTGGTTTAACTCTAGAGTTTGCTCAACTTCACTGAACCACTAGGTAGGAGGTAGATTTGGGTAATTCATTTTCATCTGTTTTATGCAGTAGTTTTTAATTTTGTTTAACTCTTCCTGGTTGGTCTTAATCTGAAGAATTAAGCCTTTTTGCATGATCACGTAAGGGTAAGGTAGGAGGAGTTGAGCCTTAATAGTCTGGGCAGTTTGTAGCCTTAACTCTTCCCTAATAATTTCAAAACTTTCAAGAAACGAACAATACTGTCAGTGTTCAAAAAAACGATTTTGGGATCTGTACCCCATCCTGCTAATACTTGCTCCTGTGAATGACCCCACGTTGGGATAAATTGTGAGTGAAACCAGGTGTGTACCTGCAGGGCTGGTGCTCTGGCAATGGAGGTGGATGTATGCTTGTTTATCACTACGCTTCTCTGGACACATTAACTTGTGGCTGCTTTTTAGATAATTTAGAGTAGTAATATTGGAATATGTTCTTTTATGCTCTAACAACAGGCGAGGAAAGAAGAAACGTTGCAGGCAGCGTGGCAGCAGTGTGTTTGTGACAGCAGATGGCAGTAGGAGTAAAGGGATGGAGGGTAGAATGGCTCCTTTTTAAAACTACAGAAAAGTTCTCAGGGTGAGACTCTCAAGAACTCCTCTTCTGTTTCAGCACCTTAAATGAAAGGGCAGGTTTTTAAAATTTCTTAAGCTTTTGGAAATCCAGGCTGCAACGTCCAGAAGGGTTTTTTGTGCTCTGTTGCAGTCCTTCATTAAGCATCATTCAAACACTGCCTGCCAGAGCAGAGACTCCTTGGTGGGAGTTGCTGCATCTCTGCCTCTGCTGTCAGTATGAAGAGTTCACTCTGCTCCATCACCTTGAACTTTAGGGCACTGGCCAGGCAGCCTAATTTTAAGATCCTGCATTTGAAAATCTTGATGTGGTAGAATGTGGAAGCTGAAAATGAGCCACTTGCAGAACTGTGTTTTGTTTCTCCGCTTATGTTCAACAGATACAGTGAAATCATGGAAGCCTCTTCCTACTATGCAAGTAAAGTTATAAAATATTATGAAATCTTGCTGGGTAGCAAGATTATTGCCAAAGACCCTCAACAAAATAAAAAGTGTTGCTAACACACTTAACATTGGAGCTTAGGGGTTTTTTTCTAAGAAACAGTAACTGTGTGACTAGTTAAATAGGAAGCAATAAAGAATAGCCATTGTGGTATTTTCCAAACAAAAAGTTTATTTGTATCAGTAATTATGTTTTTTACCTCTAATGTGATCAGCTGCCTTGTTAACATTGCAATAATACTTTCTACTATCTTTTTATGTGATCAGCTGCCTTGTTAACATTGCAATACTTTCTTCTATCTTTTTCATATGCAGTCACTTTTCTAATGTCCATGTGTGTAACAATTACTTGAAATGAAGTTGTTAGAATAAATAACTTCAGAAACTTTGGAGAAGAAATGATAGGCTAAGTTGAAGTTCTAGTTTAAAAGCTTCTGATTTCTGAGTCTCCCATAGCCATGACAACACATCCTCTGATTCAGACTATGTTCTACAACGCTGCGGAGAAAAACTCTCATAACTTTCTATACTTCCTGGCATTTCATTCTTTTTATTATGTTAGTAGTAGTGATAAAAGATTAAACAGGTTTAATACTTCATAATGAATTCTGGGGAGACTTTAATCTGATCCCATTATCTATGGAGTATTAGTAGGTGTCAAAATCGGTTTTGAAAAAAGATGCTGTGTTATTGAGGATATCTGGAGCATTATTGAAGTGTCTGTTATAATACAAAGGTGTCTCAGGCTTCTAAGCTGTTTATCAAATCAGTCTGAAGCACCAATAAGACTTCAGTGAGGTGATTTGGCACATACCATGTGACACATGTAAACATTCTTAAATATCTTAATTAGCAGGACATGCTGCTGGAATTAACATTAATCACTGCATTGCTATGCAAAACTTAATTATGTATGGATACGTTGTAGCAATTAGCATTAGCAGCATTGGATTACTAGACAGGTGTTCTAGGGCTAAACAATTAGATATGTCTAAATAACGAGATAAGTGTTTGTAGCTATTAAATGGAGGCTGAGTTGTAATTGTGAATGGTTGTGTCCACTGAAATGTCAGTTAGCAATGTGTCTGTTCTGTTTCTTGTAAGTCTGTTTTGGGTTTTTTTCATAGAAGTTCAGGAGAACAAGAGAATCATTATTGATCTTGTAGTAATCAAGTTAGATAATCTAAGAAAACACCTTTTAAATTCTGGTTTCAAGTACTACATGGTCTAAGGTGGTGCTGTAGGAGTAGCCACAGTTTTGTATTCCTAAAGGTAGTAGGTGGTGGTGGTTTTGGTGGGTGGTTTGTGGGTTTGGGGTGGTTGTGGTTTGGTTATGTTTGTTTTTTTTCTTCAAACCCTCTTACATAAATACTAACAGAAACTGCATTTCATATTCTGCAAAGTAAAGATTTCCATCTAAACCACCACATCTAATAGCCTATGGGACTATACTGTTGCAGCCATTGTCTCAGGAGCACACAAGTATCATCTGAAGTAACCTAGTAATAAAAAGAACTAAGATAAGCATCCCTCCACTTCTTTTAGGAATTCTTCATGGTGCTTTCTCCAGTTCATTCTGAACATTGTGGTCAGCACTGGAGTAATTGAAGGGGAAGACCAGTGGCACCATCTTTGAGTATTGCACTCTGAATTGGGGGGTGTGTGTGTGCATACACGTACTCAGGCCATGATCTTCACCTCTTTTGGTGAGGTTATCTTGATGGATATGGGCTTTTATAGGTAAATTTAATGTAACTTTGAAACTGCTGTAGGCAGGTTGGTTGATTTCTGTTTATAAAAACAAAGTAATATTCCTCAGCCTTTCATAAAACTAAATTTCCTTTATCAGGGCTTAAGGGAAATTTAAGGTATTCCAGTACTGTAACATATGAATATAAAATGAGAAATAATGTAAATCAAACCCAGCACTTTCTGAAATGAGTTGCCTGAAGACACTCAACTATAATGTCAAAATTTGAAGGAACTGTGAAACGTTAATTTGTAAATACATGGAGCTAAATGCCTCACAGTTGGCATTTCAGTGTGCTTTTTTAACAGCCTGCCATTTCAGCATTTAATCCTATCAAAAGAAAGGAGGAGGATTAAAGCAGGAGAAGCTTTTTGAAAATGTCACTTTTTATGAAAATTCATGATCTTGTAAAATTTGATAATATTTGTAAATACAATGGGGAATAGTTCTGAGATTTGTGCCTTACATAATATTCTGTAATCCGTCTTTCAAATAAACTTGAAGGCCATCAGGATTTTTTCAGTCTCATCCTAAACATTTAAGCTTTTTTGACTTGGGGCTTCAGAAGGCTTTTCTGTGATTTAATGAGACCTTCTGCGGAAACGCACTGTAGTTCTTTACTGCTCTGAGGCTATTGAATATGAACACTAAGAAAAAAAACCCTAAAAACCCCACTAACAGCTATTATTAGTGCATGTATATTCAGACCCAGATGTCACGGCTATAGTCACAGCTTGACCTGATACTTTTTGCCTCTTTGTAAACCATTTGGAAGCCGTTGTGCATTTGGCAGCAGACAGCACTAAATGCATCATGTGCATCCAACTCCAGAACTTTCCTACATGCACCTTCTTTCTCCTAATGTCAGAGCTTGAAGTCATGATCCAGCTTCCCCTGGAGTTCTGCAGAGACTGGCTGCTTGTAACGAATCTGACTTAGAATCATAGAATGGTTTAGGTTGAGAGGGACCTTAAGGATCATTTCGTTCCAAACCCCCTCCCAGCCTGGTCTTGAACACCTCCAGGGATGGGGTATCCACAGTGTCTCTGGGCAACCTGGGCCAGCATCTCACTACCCTCACGGTGAAAAATTTCTTCCTGATATCAAATGTAAATCTACCTTCTTCCAGTTTGAAGCCATTACCCCTCTTGCTGAGTTTCAAACTCAGATGAAAAGATTAACAAATAAAACAACTTGAGTGAGCAAAATGTGTAATGAGCAGGGCTTAGTGCTCTGTGTGTGCGTTTGCACTTCCCCATCCCCAACTTTTACTTTAGGAGCTGCCACCTGAATTCATCCGTGTTATTCAAATTCAGGAAGAGTTCTTCTGCAGCCAGATGCCTGACTTGCGTACTGAAATAAGTCTGTTTTTCAGCCACTTAATTCCTGTCTAAATCTCTATTAGATTTTGTAACTGAGTTAGTGTTGCAGCTGTTGTTGGTGATACTGTTTGTTCAGTTGGGATCTTCCAAGTTGCTGTTCTGCAGAGCGTTGCTCTCTGGAAGCGTGGGACTGACCTCCTGAGTCACCAGAAAGAGTCCTGAAAGAGGCACAAGCCTTTTAGATGGCTGAGTTGGGTGAATTCCCCTTTGTAAGACCTCTCTGTATGACTGTTCTAGGACAAAAGTTATATAAAATTTCAAGCTTAATCAGGGATTACTTCTTTTAATGCTTTTTACAGAGCTGACAAACAACATTCATTTTCACTGTGTGGTTTTCTTTTTCCTTGAAGGTTACTCATGTAATAACCAACCTGTAGTATAGATTCTTTGAGTTACTTTTTAGTTTCCTATCATCTGTGTTCTCCTTATAGTACCCACTTTGAATAGCAATTGTAAGCTTTTCTTGTCATGCTTTTTAAGTACAACTTTATATTTTAAATATAAAATGAATACATGCACACCAGATTTCTTTTCCTTAAAAATGCTTGTAAAATCTCAGACATATTGTTTTAGTGTGTCACTAGATGTGCTGCTGATAATTATTTATTGGTTTTTTGTAGTCTTGTCATATGTTCTGCTACATGTCCAAATATTGGATGTGGGAAAGACTTTTAAGTAGGTTTTACAGCAGCTGTGTTTCTCATTTGCAAAGAAATTGATTTACAGCGATAGCTGATGGTGCTAAATAAATAAACCTGTAGTATAGATTCTTTGAGTTACTTTATAGTTTCCTATCTTCTGTGTTTTCCTTATAGTATCCACTTTGAATAGCAATTGTAAGCTTTGCTTGTCATGCTTTTTGAGTACAACTTTGTATTTTAAATATAAAATTACTACATGCACACCAGATTTCTTTTCCTTAAAAATGCTTGTAAAATCTCAGACATATTGTTTTAGTGTGTCACTAGATGTGCTGCTGATAATTATTTATTGGTTTTTTGTAGTCTTGTCATATGTTCTGCTACATGTCCAAGTATTGGATGTGGGAAAGACTTTTAAGTAGGTTTTACAGCAGCTGTGTTTCTCATTTGCAAAGAAATTGATTTACAGCGATAGCTGATGGTGCTAAATAAATAGATGGTTGATGCATGAAAGCTAACTTTGTTTGTATAAACAGTGTGGCCTATTGTAAGAGAGATAACAGTGTTTTATTGACCTGAGTAAACAAAGTGGTCTCTGGGTAATTCAGTATATTTCTGGAATGACTTTCTAAACTATTTTGTTACATCCTGTTGCAAAGTTGTACGGCCCGAGGATCCAGGAGCTGGAGTGGAGGGAGAGATGGGGAGATGAGTCCAGACCTCTCCTGGCTTTTGGAAGGCTATTGCATATATTAGTGAATCTTCTTTGAGTTTTAGTCCAAGAGGAGTTAACTAATTCAGGTAAAATCCTACTACAAATAAGTTGTTTTATTTGTTCTTGTTTTGTTTTATGTTGTTGTTCTCTCTTTTTAACCCAAGTTGGCAGTTTGAGTTTGGAGACTTCAGATGAGTCTTTAACTCCTGGTAAATCACTAAGAGAATCACTAAGAGTGGTGGATAACTTTGGCAGACCATTTCTTGATATAAATTAAACCTGTTGCAGAGTGGCCTCCTTAAAGGTGTCTACTTTTCATTTGATAGTTTGGAAAAGATGTAACTAGACCAGGAGTGATATCAACTCCTTAGCAACTTATTTTGGCAAAATGAAAGGGCCAGAGTGAAACATAATGGTGTACATTCGGCTGCTGAACTGTGCCATGGAAATGGAGATGTTTTAGGTGACACAAACTGTAATGTAAAGGGGGCAGATGGAGACAACAGAGAGAGGTAGATGGATTGGTACTTACTAATTGGTGTTCATCATCAGGTGAGCAGATTCTTCAGCACTAAGAGTTGGCTTTAGAGGGATGTATGAAATGAAGGGATCCCAAACAGGGACAAGGAGGTGTTTTGCTTATCTATTGGTGCCTGCAGGGTCTCTGTTCATCTCCATCCTGGTCAGCAGGGGCTGCTCTGATTTGTGGGCACCTGGCACAAGATGGTATTATTTTTACACATCTGCTTTGGCTTGCAGCATGCTATACACTTAGTGTGATTTAGACTTACAGTTGCATAAGTGTAGCTGTTTGCATTGATTTTATTCTTTTAATAATCAGGAGTGTGTCTCTGGTTCTCTATATGATTGATGGCCCTATGCATCTGTGCTCCTGTCTGGATTTTATCAGTTACCCTTCTGTTCTGATGAGTTTTCAGAAGAGATAGTATTCAACTCTTCTTGAAGCTTCAGTATATATTAATTAAATACGCATACTGCTCCACTGCAATTTAGTGAGCAGCTGATGAAGTAATATACCTTCTGTCGGTTCCATTTGATTTATACAGTTGCTCTGCCCGTCTGTTGGAAAGTGACTTTGTATCCAGTAATATTTTGGATAGTTTACTGCTCTTTCAAGTGTGATTGAATTTGGCTTAAGTCTCAAAAATAAAGATTTTCCTGAAAAGAAAGAGCTAGAAATGGGAAGCTATGAAGATGGCATCTCCGAGGCAAACAGTGGTAGGATGTTGGTGCCTCCTGTACCAAGAAGAAATTTGGAATGGATATTTCTTAAAATATCCTTAATAATATATAGTATGTAATAATTGTTAGTATTACTAATTTAACTAATGAACCAACTGTTCTTTAATGTAGGTATTTTGATGCCCTTGAATAAGATGGAAACGAATTTTCATACACCACAAATAGTTGATATCTAGTGGTCTTAAATTTTGTGGTTCAAGTGTCAAAATACAGGGATAAAACCTGAGTGTGACTGCAAAGAAACCCTTTAATTTTGTGGGAGGAGTTCCTTATTCTGAATATATTCCTACGTAATGTAGCTGTTTTTAGGAAGTCAAATGAGTTAAGTAGTTCAGATTCTTGGACTCAAGGTAATTCAGTGTTGTTACATGTGTCATGTCTTACCTTCTTAGAATGCTGTAATTATTTAACTGAACATTATCTCAAAATAACTATTCATTTTTTCATCCTTTCTCTCTCTTCAATCACAAGCTGAAGCAGAAATTAGATGTTTGTCTAGTGTTACAAGTCTCTTATAGGTCTGTCAGGGTGAAGCTCAACATCTGGAGGCAACAGTGAAAGAGAATGGTGTTTGGAGTATTTCTGTATTGTCATTATCATTTTCACTAGCTACTGGAGCTATTCTATGTCTGTAGAACAGCAGGAGTGAAATTGTGCTTTGTGGGCAAAAGTGTGCATTAAGATAATTATTAGTGCAGGATAAGTGATTGTTCTTGCTGTTTTTTAAGGGTGACCAAGCATTTTAAAAGTACTTTCAGTAATTAAAAAAACTGTAGAGGCAAGCATTTTGCAACGCAAGTGCGATGCATGTTCTCCAAATGCTCTATAATGATGGAAAATAGAAATGAGAAAGTAATATATATAGGTGAGCAGCGTAGCAATTGCCCTGGAAATGCCTTGGGGATCAAAAATGGAACTACTGATTCCAGTCATACAAATGAAATGACTAAAAGGTCCTTCCAGTGTATTCAGGTTAGATATAGCAGACTGATGGTCTGCCCAGGACACCTACATATCGGAAGTAATCAGTAGTGAATCATCATTAGAAAATGGAGCATTTTCCTTAATGCAGTCTGTTAAAAGGCTACTTCCATTAAGGTTTTGGTAAGATAAATAGAATCTTTGAACTATGAATGTCTTTACAAATATTTTAACCAAAAGTCAGTATCTTCAGATCTTTACTGATGTCATCTGTTTCCATTTTTAGGTGCTTATGTATCATGTCTGTGCACCCTTAGATCCATTTGATGTTAATTGAAGTGATGTATTTTCCCCAGCTGATGGAAGAAAACAAAACCAAAAAAAAGCCCTTAGAAATCTGAGGCCAGATATGCAGAAAGGTTTTTATTTTTTTTTCCAATTATAAAAACATCTAAACAAATATGTAAGTGTATATATACTTTATAGATGTATATATTATTTATGCATATATATAAATACATGAACTTAATATATATAGATTTGCGTGTATATATATAAAATGAAAAACATCAATTGTTCTTCAGTTAAACTTCAATGGAAATCTCATGGCTGACAAATTGACCTTACATTTCAAATATGTAGATACTTGTAAATAGAGTAAATGACCCCTGAGAAACTGGGCTTGGCTTATCTGAAGTTCACCAGTGCTTACAGCTCTGATACTGTACAGAAGTCAAGAAATGCAAAGATAATTTTTATCAGAGCAATCGCAGAAGTCTGTTTCTAGGTTCCTTGGTAGTTAAATCACACATCTGTGGGAATATAGTAAGAGTGGGCTGTCCAGCAGCTTGTAAACTCAAAATGCAATCACTTTACATAACAATGGGAACTACATGTGAAGTGAGCACAGGATTACGGTGTTTGTAACTTCATCACAAAAACAAATGTGGTTTGTCTCCACTGTAATCTCTTTCCTTTTCAAACCAGTGATTTTCCCTGGTTTAAAATCAGATGCACATTTGTAATAAGTAGAGATGAAAATACACATAGTCTATATGATTTCAGTGAACTAGTTAAGTCTGTAACAAGTAACTTGCTTAAATTTGTAAGTGGCTGTTCAGTCACATGGTGTTTCTGTGAAATGTGGAGTCAAAAATCTGTTTGAGCTGTATAGCCTGTTCTTCAGGGACTTGAAGACCACCACATGGGATATTGTACATACTCACACACATGGTGTTTCTGTGAAATGTGGAGTCAAAAATCTGTTTGAGCTGTATAGCCTGTTCTTCAGGGACTTGAAGACCACCACGTGACAAAGGTGTTAATGAGTATTGTACATACGTATAACATGCTTTTAATTGTAATTTTTGGATCTCAGACCTGTGTGTTGGCTGGATTGCTGCTCCTACCTCTTTTGTCTCCCAAATGAGCTGAAAAAATATTGAATTTATTTTGTTGCTGTCCTGTACATGGCACAGAGATCTATCTGTAAAAAGTCACAAGCTTTTATTATTTCTTTTTTTCCTGTTGATGGGAGGCATAGTAAAGAAGCTATTGAGGGACTGTTGCAGCCTGAGTCAAACTGTACCTTGTGTGAGATGGCAGGGAGGGAGGTCGCTTGCTGATGGATTTAGATTATGCAGTGGAAGTCATTTTATGTAAAGGGTCAGAAGTTATGGAAAGAAAACATTTCACAGATCAACATAGGAGAAAAAAACTTGGAGGGCTGGAGCTGCCTGTATGTTAAGTATTTGGGAGGGGCAGAACTGTAGCCAAGACAGGATGGATCCAATATATACAACACAAATGCAATAAAATAGCTCAAAATGGAAAAGAAACAGGTAGTGAAGATATGCAAGTGAATCTGTTCTTCTATTTAAGTAACTTGATTTCTTGTGATGTCTAAAATGAAGCAGCTACACTTGCTTTGGTAGTTATTTATTATGTCTTTGAACTGTTGCTTTACTTTGGTGGGTGAAGTCCAGTGCTGAGTATTTACAAAATGAAAATTTTGAGCGTGCTCCTGAATTTCCTCAGTTGTGCTGTCCTGTTAAAGCGTGGGGAGGTCAGGGAGAGGTAGGGGGGAGGGGAGGGTTGGTTTTGTTGTTTTAAGACGGATGTAAATGTGCCTGAATTGCAGGTATGCAATTTTAGCCTGAAGAAGGGTCTCCACTAAGGTGGGGTGAGATGTGTAGGAGTGAAATACTACATGGGAGCTTAGGAGGGCCATGGTGAGAGCCTGGCTAGTTCACCAGCCATGTCAAGATAAAATAAGGCACTTGGGGGTAAAAAGAGTTCAGTTAACCAGAATTTCTTTAAAAGCTTCAGTACAGAAAATACCCTAGATCCTAGGAAGTCTATTACTTAACCAAAGCAGTTTTCTAAGCAGCCCTTAGAGATGTTATATCTGTTAATTATTAAAGGAGAAAGCTGGCACGGTAGTAAGGCAGAGCAAATAATGACTATTAGCTCGGTGCAGGAGACCAGGTGCACGATGAATAACTGCATCCATTCAGCTGCATAAACAGAGAGCAGAGGCTGGATGACAAGAATAATACTACCAACAAAGTCACAGGAAGAGTATGGTTAGGGGAGTGGAGTCACTGTAAATATTTGGCTAGTGCGAAATCTTTAAAGTACTTGATTAATGTATGTTATCTGTAGGTTAGAAACTCCCAGGAAATGTGTGGTTGTACTATCAGAAACATTAAACAGCTGGCTTCAGACAAATTGGCTCAATTTCAAGCATTTCTTTATATATATATATATATATATATAAAATTCCAAATAAGATTTAAATGATAGCTGGACAAGGTATCTGTTTGGTTATTAGGCTGGAGTCAGTAATTTAGGTATCTGGTCCCAGCTCCACCCATGTCAGGACTAAGCTGGCTCAGGCTGCTCGGAGCCCTGGCCACCAGGCACTGCCAGTTTTTAAAAAAAGTCTTTTTCTTCAAATTTTTTTTTCCTCACTAAATAGTATGCAACAGACTATACTGTTACACAGGGAGGGAGGACATCTGAACTCATTTCAGCGAGTTAAATAAAAAATAATTCATAAAAAGTGATTTAGTCTCCAGAGCAGTCTGGGAGTATTTCCATCCCTATAGGGATGGATTCAGAGTAGAATTTCTGTGTTTGCAGACAATCCAGGCAGGAGGCAGTTTTAGCCTAAAAAACTCTTAATGAAATTGCATCAAGTCTCAGCCTGAGTTTACAGACCTGCTGGAGGAAGAAAGTAGTAAATATGCAATATTTTTGTTTCATTTATTAAAATTCTACAGTCTAGCTAGAATGGGTGTTTAGCCAAAACATCTATGATGGATTTTTATTCCTTGCAAACAATATTTGAGCAAAGAATTATTTTTCTTTAAACAATTTTTTTTTTTTGCCAGGTTTGATAAATGTTTCTATTTCCACTGCAGTTCTTGAAGCTTTAGCTTTTGGAAGAGAATCTGAAATAACATATATTCTAAAAATGTGTTTGTAATAACTAGGAACAAACTTTTGGCCGCCCTTGTGAGCAAAGGCATTCAGATTCTGGCCAACTGATTTGTAGAAGTGCATTAGGAACCACAGTCTTGGTTACATAAGGCAACCAAGAATTGTAATTAATTCCTGAGCTTTAAAAATAGCTGCTAGGAGGAAATAATTTTATGAAAGGTCATTAAAGCCATATTCTCTCATATCTAATAATTGGAATGAAAGTAAGCAAGATCTACCAGAAAGTAAAGAATCTGATTCTAGCTAAGAACATACAATTTACTTGTACAGGGATTAATTTCATTTCTGGATTTGTTTTGACAGCTGGAAGTAAAAACTTGTAAAGGCATTGGAAATGTATCCTGGACAGAATACACTTTTTTTTCCAAAAAATA
>NW_015090865.1:456646-498554 GCF_001431845.1 Calidris pugnax | reverse complement strand
TCTTTCTCCTAATGTCAGAGCTTGAAGTCATGATCCAGCTTCCCCTGGAGTTCTGCAGAGACTGGCTGCTTGTAACGAATCTGACTTAGAATCATAGAATGGTTTAGGTTGAGAGGGACCTTAAGGATCATTTCGTTCCAAACCCCCTCCCAGCCTGGTCTTGAACACCTCCAGGGATGGGGTATCCACAGTGTCTCTGGGCAACCTGGGCCAGCACCTCACTACCCTCATGGTGAAAAATTTCTTCCTGATATCAAATGTAAATCTACCTTCTTCCAGTTTGAAGCCGTTACCCCTCTTGCTGAGTTTCAAACTCAGATGAAAAGATTAACAAATAAAACAACTTGAGTGACCAAAATGTTTAATGAGCAGGGCTTAGTGCTCTGTGTGTGCGTTTGCGCTTCCCCGTCCCCAACTTTTACTTTAGGAGCTGCCACCTGAATTCATCCGTGTTATTCAAATTCAGGAAGAGTTCTTCTGCAGCCAGATGCTTGACTTGTGAAATAAGTCTGTTTTGAAGCCACTTAATTCCTGTCTAAATCTCCATTAGACTTTGTACCGGAGTAGTGTTGCAGCTGTTGGTGGTGATACTGTTTGTTCAGTTGGGGTCTTCCAAGTTGCTGTTCTGCAGAGTGTTGGTCTCTGGAAGTGTGGGACTGACCTCCTGAGTCACCAGAAAGAGTCCTGAAAGAGGCACAAGCCTTTTAGATGGCTGAGTTGGGTGAATTCCCCTTTGTAAGACCTCTCTGTATGACTGTTCTAGGACAAAAGTTATATAAAATTTCAAGCTTAATCAGGGATTACTTCTTTTAATGCTTTTTACAGAGCTGCCAAACAACATTCATTTTCACTGTGTGTTTTTCTTTTTCCTTGACGGTTACTCATGTAATAACCAACCTGTAGTATAGATTCTTTGAGTTACTTTATAGTTTCCTATCTTCTGTGTTTTCCTTATAGTATCCACTTTGAATAGCAATTGTAAGCTTTGCTTGTCATGCTTTTTGAGTACAACTTTGTATTTTAAATATAAAATTACTACATGCACACCAGATTTCTTTTCCTTAAAAATGCTTGTAAAATCTCAGACATATTGTTTTAGTGTGTCACTAGATGTGCTGCTGGTAATTATTTATTGTTTTTTTGTAGTCTTGTCATATGTTCTGCTACATGTCCAAATATTGGATGTGGGAAAGACTTTTAAGTAGGTTTTACAGCAGCTGTGTTTCTCATTTGCAAAGAAATTGATTTACAGCGATAGCTGGTGGTGCTAAATAAATAGATGGTTGATGCATGAAAGCTAACTTTGTATAAACAGTGTGGCCTATTGTAAGAGAGATAACAGTGTTTTATTGACCTGAGTAAACAAAGTGGTCTCTGGGTAATTCAGTATATTTCTGGAATGACTTTCTAAACTATTTTGTTACATCCTGTTGCAAAGTTGTACGGCCCGAGGATCCAGGAGCTGGAGTGGAGGGAGAGATGGGGAGATGAGTCCAGACCTCTCCTGGCTTTTGGAAGGCTATTGCATATATTAGTGAATCTTCTTTGAGTTTTAGTCCAAGAGGAGTTAACTAATTCAGGTAAAATCCTACTACAAATAAGTTGTTTTATTTGTTCTTGTTTTGTTTTATGTTGTTGTTCTCTCTTTTTAACCCAAGTTGGCAGTTTGAGTTTGGAGACTTCAGATGAGTCTTTAACTCCTGGTAAATCACTAAGAGAATCACTAAGAGTGGTGGATAACTTTGGCAGACCATTTCTTGATATAAATTAAACCTGTTGCAGAGTGGCCTCCTTAAAGGTGTCTACTTTTCATTTGATAGTTTGGAAAAGATGTAACTAGACCAGGAGTGATATCAACTCCTTAGCAACTTATTTTGGCAAAATGAAAGGGCCAGAGTGAAACATAATGGTGTACATTCGGCTGCTGAACTGTGCCATGGAAATGGAGATGTTTTAGGTGACACAAACTGTAATGTAAAGGGGGCAGATGGAGACAACAGAGAGAGGTAGATGGATTGGTACTTACTAATTGGTGTTCATCATCAGGTGAGCAGATTCTTCAGCACTAAGAGTTGGCTTTAGAGGGATGTATGAAATGAAGGGATCCCAAACAGGGACAAGGAGGTGTTTTGCTTATCTATTGGTGCCTGCAGGGTCTCTGTTCATCTCCATCCTGGTCAGCAGAGGCTGCTCTGATTTGTGGGCACCTGGCACAAGATGGTATTATTTTTACACATCTGCTTTGGCTTGCAGCATGCTATACACTTAGTGTGATTTAGACTTACAGTTGCATAAGTGTAGCTGTTTGCATTGATTTTATTCTTTTAATAATCAGGAGTGTGTCTCTGGTTCTCTATATGATTGATGGCCCTATGCATCTGTGCTCCTGTCTGGATTTTATCAGTTACCCTTCTGTTCTGATGAGTTTTCAGAAGAGATAGTATTCAACTCTTCTTGAAGCTTCAGTATATATTAATTAAATACGCATACTGCTCCACTGCAATTTAGTGAGCAGCTGATGAAGTAATATACCTTCTGTCGGTTCCATTTGATTTATACAGTTGCTCTGCCCGTCTGTTGGAAAGTGACTTTGTATCCAGTAATATTTTGGATAGTTTACTGCTCTTTCAAGTGTGATTGAATTTGGCTTAAGTCTCAAAAATAAAGATTTTCCTGAAAAGAAAGAGCTAGAAATGGGAAGCTATGAAGATGGCATCTCCGAGGCAAACAGTGGTAGGATGCTGGTGCCTCCTGTACCAAGAAGAAATTTGGAATGGATATTTCTTAAAATATCCTTAATAATATATAGTATGTAATAATTGTTAGTATTACTAATTTAACTAATGAACCAACTGTTCTTTAATGTAGGTATTTTGATGCCCTTGAATAAGATGGAAACGAATTTTCATACACCACAAATAGTTGATATCTAGTGGTCTTAAATTTTGTGGTTCAAGTGTCAAAATACAGGGATAAAACCTGAGTGTGACTGCAAAGAAACCCTTTAATTTTGTGGGAGGAGTTCCTTATTCTGAATATATTCCTACGTAATGTAGCTGTTTTTAGGAAGTCAAATGAGTTAAGTAGTTCAGATTCTTGGACTCAAGGTAATTCAGTGTTGTTACATGTGTCATGTCTTACCTTCTTAGAATGCTGTAATTATTTAACTGAACATTATCTCAAAATAACTATTCATTTTTTCATCCTTTCTCTCTCTTCAATCACAAGCTGAAGCAGAAATTAGATGTTTGTCTAGTGTTACAAGTCTCTTATAGGTCTGTCAGGGTGAAGCTCAACATCTGGAGGCAACAGTGAAAGAGAATGGTGTTTGGAGTATTTCTGTATTGTCATTATCATTTTCACTAGCTACTGGAGCTATTCTATGTCTGTAGAACAGCAGGAGTGAAATTGTGCTTTGTGGGCAAAAGTGTGCATTAAGATAATTATTAGTGCAGGATAAGTGATTGTTCTTGCTGTTTTTTAAGGGTGACCAAGCATTTTAAAAGTACTTTCAGTAATTAAAAAAACTGTAGAGGCAAGCATTTTGCAACGCAAGTGCGATGCATGTTCTCCAAATGCTCTATAATGATGGAAAATAGAAATGAGAAAGTAATATATATAGGTGAGCAGCGTAGCAATTGCCCTGGAAATGCCTTGGGGATCAAAAATGGAACTACTGATTCCAGTCATACAAATGAAATGACTAAAAGGTCCTTCCAGTGTATTCAGGTTAGATATAGCAGACTGATGGTCTGCCCAGGACACCTACATATCGGAAGTAATCAGTAGTGAATCATCATTAGAAAATGGAGCATTTTCCTTAATGCAGTCTGTTAAAAGGCTACTTCCATTAAGGTTTTGGTAAGATAAATAGAATCTTTGAACTATGAATGTCTTTACAAATATTTTAACCAAAAGTCAGTATCTTCAGATCTTTACTGATGTCATCTGTTTCCATTTTTAGGTGCTTATGTATCATGTCTGTGCACCCTTAGATCCATTTGATGTTAATTGAAGTGATGTATTTTCCCCAGCTGATGGAAGAAAACAAAACCAAAAAAAAGCCCTTAGAAATCTGAGGCCAGATATGCAGAAAGGTTTTTATTTTTTTTTCCAATTATAAAAACATCTAAACAAATATGTAAGTGTATATATACTTTATAGATGTATATATTATTTATGCATATATATAAATACATGAACTTAATATATATAGATTTGCGTGTATATATATAAAATGAAAAACATCAATTGTTCTTCAGTTAAACTTCAATGGAAATCTCATGGCTGACAAATTGACCTTACATTTCAAATATGTAGATACTTGTAAATAGAGTAAATGACCCCTGAGAAACTGGGCTTGGCTTATCTGAAGTTCACCAGTGCTTACAGCTCTGATACTGTACAGAAGTCAAGAAATGCAAAGATCATTTTTATCAGAGCAATCGCAGAAGTCTGTTTCTAGGTTCCTTGGTAGTTAAATCACACATCTGTGGGAATATAGTAAGAGTGGGCTGTCCAGCAGCTTGTAAACTCAAAATGCAATCACTTTACATAACAATGGGAACTACATGTGAAGTGAGCACAGGATTACGGTGTTTGTAACTTCATCACAAAAACAAATGTGGTTTGTCTCCACTGTAATCTCTTTCCTTTTCAAACCAGTGATTTTCCCTGGTTTAAAATCAGATGCACATTTGTAATAAGTAGAGATGAAAATACACATAGTCTATATGATTTCAGTGAACTAGTTAAGTCTGTAACAAGTAACTTGCTTAAATTTGTAAGTGGCTGTTCAGTCACATGGTGTTTCTGTGAAATGTGGAGTCAAAAATCTGTTTGAGCTGTATAGCCTGTTCTTCAGGGACTTGAAGACCACCACGTGACAAAGGTGTTAATGAGTATTGTACATACGTATAACATGCTTTTAATTGTAATTTTTGGATCTCAGACCTGTGTGTTGGCTGGATTGCTGCTCCTACCTCTTTTGTCTCCCAAATGAGCTGAAAAAATATTGAATTTATTTTGTTGCTGTCCTGTACATGGCACAGAGATCTATCTGTAAAAAGTCACAAGCTTTTATTATTTCTTTTTTTCCTGTTGATGGGAGGCATAGTAAAGAAGTTATTGAGGGACTGTTGCAGCCTGAGTCAAACTGTACCTTGTGTGAGATGGCAGGGAGGGAGGTCGCTTGCTGATGGATTTAGATTATGCAGTGGAAGTCATTTTATGTAAAGGGTCAGAAGTTATGGAAAGAAAACATTTCACAGATCAACGTAGGAGAAAAAAACTTGAGCTGCCTGTATGTTAAGTATTTGGGAGGGGCAGAACTGTAGCCAAGACAGGATGGATCCAATATATACAACACAAATGCAATAAAATAGCTCAAAATGGAAAAGAAACAGGTAGTGAAGATGTGCAAGTGAATCTGTTCTTCTATTTAGGTAACTTGATTTCTTGTGATACCCAAAATGAAGCAGCTACAATTGCTTTGGTAGTTATTTATTATGTCTTTGAACTGTTGCTTTACTTTGGTGGGTGAAGTCCAGTGCTGAGTATTTACAAAATGAGAATTTTGAGCGTGCTTCTGAATTTCCTCCGTTGTGCTGTCTTGTTAAAGCGTGGGGAGGTCAGGGAGAGGTAGGGGGGAGGGGAGGGTTGGTTTTGTTGTTTTAAGACGGATGTAAATGTGCCTGAATTGCAGGTATGCAATTTTAGCCTGAAGAAGGGTCTCCACTAAGGTGGGGTACGATGTGTAGGAGTGAAATACTACATGGGAGCTTAGGAGGGCCATGGTGAGAGCCTGGCTAGTTCACCAGCCATGTCAAGATAAAATAAGGCACTTGGGGGTAAAAAGAGTTCAGTTAACCAGAATTTCTTTAAAAGCTTCAGTACAGAAAATACCCTAGATCCTAGGAAGTCTATTACTTAACCAAAGCAGTTTTCTAAGCAGCCCTTAGAGATGTTATATCTGTTAATTATTAAAGGAGAAAGCTGGCACGGTAGTAAGGCAGAGCAAATAATGACTATTAGCTCGGTGCAGGAGACCAGGTGCACGATGAATAACTGCATCCATTCAGCTGCATAAACAGAGAGCAGAGGCTGGATGACAAGAATAATACTACCAACAAAGTCACAGGAAGAGTATGGTTAGGGGAGTGGAGTCACTGTAAATATTTGGCTAGTGCGAAATCTTTAAAGTACTTGATTAATGTATGTTATCTGTAGGTTAGAAACTCCCAGGAAATGTGTGGTTGTACTATCAGAAACATTAAACAGCTGGCTTCAGACAAATTGGCTCAATTTCAAGCATTTCTTTATATATATATATATATATATATAAAATTCCAAATAAGATTTAAATGATAGCTGGACAAGGTATCTGTTTGGTTATTAGGCTGGAGTCAGTAATTTAGGTATCTGGTCCCAGCTCCACCCATGTCAGGACTAAGCTGGCTCAGGCTGCTCGGAGCCCTGGCCACCAGGCACTGCCAGTTTTTAAAAAAAGTCTTTTTCTTCAAATTTTTTTTTCCTCACTAAATAGTATGCAACAGACTATACTGTTACACAGGGAGGGAGGACATCTGAACTCATTTCAGCGAGTTAAATAAAAAATAATTCATAAAAAGTGATTTAGTCTCCAGAGCAGTCTGGGAGTATTTCCATCCCTATAGGGATGGATTCAGAGTAGAATTTCTGTGTTTGCAGACAATCCAGGCAGGAGGCAGTTTTAGCCTAAAAAACTCTTAATGAAATTGCATCAAGTCTCAGCCTGAGTTTACAGACCTGCTGGAGGAAGAAAGTAGTAAATATGCAATATTTTTGTTTCATTTATTAAAATTCTACAGTCTGGCAAGAATGGGTGTTTAGCCAAAACATCTATGATGGATTTTTATTCCTTGCAAACAATATTTGAGCAAAGAATTATTTTTCTTTAAACAATTTTTTTTTTTTTTTTCCAGGTTTGATAAATGTTTCTATTTCCACTGCAGTTCTTGAAGCTTTAGCTTTTGGAAGAGAATCTGAAATAACATATATTCTAAAAATGTGTTTGTAATAACTAGGAACAAACTTTTGGCCGCCCTTGTGAGCAAAGGCATTCAGATTCTGGCCAACTGATTTGTAGAAGTGCATTAGGAACCACAGTCTTGGTTACATAAGGCAACCAAGAATTGTAATTAATTCCTGAGCTTTAAAAATAGCTGCTAGGAGGAAATAATTTTATGAAAGGTCATTAAAGCCATATTCTCTCATATCTAATAATTGGAATGAAAGTAAGCAAGATCTACCAGAAAGTAAAGAATCTGATTCTAGCTAAGAACATACAATTTACTTGTACAGGGATTAATTTCATTTCTGGATTTGTTTTGACAGCTGGAAGTAAAAACTTGTAAAGGCATTGGAAATGTATCCTGGACAGAATACACTTTTTTTTCCAAAAAATAATTTAGTGGAGCAAACAGATATTTTTTGGTATTGCCAAAACCCCAACCCACTGTATAACTCTTCAAATGCTGGAATAAATATTTTAAGGTTACAGTAGAAGAGAAACAAGGAATGTTGCTGTGGCTGCGGGAGGAATAGTTTGGGAAAGGTGCTCTGTAGGTCTTGACTGATTGGGTCCTCGACCTCCTTTTCAGCAAAGCACGTGTAGAACAGGAGAGGTGCAAGCTAATTCCTTCTTCTGGCTATATCAAACCAGAAAATAAATCTTTGGCTTTGAAACTTAGCATTTTTTCTAATTTTTTAAGTTTTAATGGGGAATAACTCTACTAACTTCTGAAAGGAGTTCTTCAAGCTAGAGTCTTTGGTTTTTTCCTTGCTATGTGCTGCTTGGTGTCTGGCAGTCCTGCAGATTCCTAGGTAAGCTTCAAGCACCGTGTATTGCTAAATGCAAAGTACGGGAGTATAAATCATATTGTTAATAGAGTAAATTGATTCTTTTTTCTTCTTAAAGGTGGAATTTCTGTTGAGACAACAGCATAAATCCAAAATGTAGGAGAGCAATGCTTACCCAACCATTACCTAAGACACATCAATGCTGTGTTTATCCCTGTGAAGCACAGCACTGTCAGCTGCCACGGAGAAGGGCTCTGACAAAAAACCCTATATTCTTCATGGAAGCAAGCACAGTTACTTAATAAAACCATAGCTCTTTCAATAATTATAAGCAATATGTTACTTGATTTCATCATCGTACAAAAGTCAGGATCCTTGCATGTTTTTAAGCTTAGCCTGCTTTGTATGCAAAATACTGTCTGCAGTTCAATTTGGATATGTGTGCTTCTATGAAAATGGCAAAAAAACCCCAAAAATCAATGATGCTTCTGCTGAAAAGGTCTAAATTACAGTCCATTTTTGGTTGTATTTGTTGTTTGCTTTAGTGGCCAGCCCAGCCCAAACCACAACACTTAGCAGGCTAGAATTACCTTGGTTTTAATTATCTTGCAGTGCTTCTCTTCAAATGGTATTAAAGTGCGTAAGTCAAAGGCTATTTTTGTGAACCTTGAGAGTTCATCAAGAAGGGCAAGCTGTGCATGATGAACACACATGTTTATTCATTTTGATTTTCTTCTGGCATTACAGACTAACAGACTCCTAAGTAAAAATAAAGCACCATGCTGATCGGTTTGCTTTTTTAGCTCCCCAAATGGTCTCTTTTGTCTCACAAAAAAGACAATTCTTCATACTTTTCTCTGGTAGAATATATTGTAATATGTGCATGGTGATCAATGCCCAAACATATTTTCTCTGGTAGAATATATTGTAATATGTGTGTGGTGATCAATGCCCAAACATAACATTGTACACAAATAAGTAGTTGAAAATCTGAGTTTAAGCTATGGATTTCTTGGTAGTTTATTGTAAATTATTAAAGTTTTAATACTCAGAGGTCATGGGAATGGGAAAATTTGGAGTGTTTTGGCATGGTGCTGCACACACAGAGTTGCAGACTGCAGTTCTTCAATTCTGATCTGGTTTTTTTCTATCTCCATCTTCCTTTCCCTCCCCATCATCTACATATGCAGTGTATGCAGTGTTCTTGCCCTTTTTTTCCCCCCTTAATCTTGGAATTTTCTTAGGCTTTTTAGTGTGTTGCAGAGGTTATAAAATAGAACGATTTTTTTTAGTTAACACATCTCTTGTCCTGATGAATTAGGGTGGGAGTTAAGTGGCTGTATAACAAATGGGGAGCAAGCTAATGATTAAATTTGTAATTTTGTGTCCTGAAGCTTTGCTATAAGATATTTCATCTTTTTTACTTTTTTACTGTAAGGTATTTCATCATTCATCACATTGCACATTTGATTTTTCTACAGAGCTCTAATCTCTTAAACATGTAGGTTTTCAAATCAAATATTTTAAAAAGCATCAATTTTAAAAAAGAAAGCTCAGACTTTGAACACTGAGTATTGAATGTGCCATCTATGAACAGTGACTTTTTCTGGGCTGCTCCAGCAAGAGCCTTACAGTGATGGCCAAGAAAGTATGGCCTGAGATCAAGTATTCAAGTGAAATCTCACAGAATGTTTTCATCAACTTCTTGGATGCAATTTTCAATTTTTTTGATAAAGCTTATTCAAATTAACTGAATTATTCTTAAGAAATCAAAGAAACAACTCAAGTTTCAGAACTGATGCAGATTCCATCCCTGTAATATGTAGAAAGATGTTTACCACCTTACAAATACTTACGACTTTTACATAAACAAGTAAGATCTACTTAAGAACAGCTTCTGCTGTGCAAGGGCATTTGACAATGTTCTCCTTGCCCTCCCTTGTTCAGTATGAATTATTTTTTAACATGTATTTATTTTGCAGGCTTTCTATGGTATTGACTAATTCTTCGTTAATTTTTAAATGAGTTGTAAATTCTTTGGGGAAGGTTATTGGTTGCAGTCCCAAGCAAGCCCTGATTCTGGTGACAGGGGAGAGAAGGGGGAAAGGGAAATGGAAATATGTTGCATTATGAAATCCGCTGGGTATTTTTCTTGTCTGTTTCACCAGCTATCAGTAAGATCTGTTGCTCATTTAAAAATAATAGAGCATAAAACCAGACTATAGGAAGTTACAGTGAGTGCTGAAGGAAAAGAAGTTTTTAAGCTTGACATAATTTCCTATTCATTCTTTCATTTACCTTATGACAGGGAGACGAGGAATTGGTATGTATTATGTCCCTGAGCCAGAAGATACTTAAAAAAACCCCAACAAACCAGTAAAAATGAATGAGCTGTTACTTCCATTATGGGTATTGTCCTGCTGCCCCTCTTTGTTTTTTTTTTTTAATCTTAATAAGCTGTTTCTGGAAGAGTGTTGTTGGGTTTTGGGGGTTTTTTTTAGCACTTTTGGATGCTTCAGTGTTAGTGGTTTGACCCCAAATTGGTTTCTGGAGAACTCATGTTCTGCTGCCTCCAGAAATAGTGGGGGGAGATAAGTTATGGGAGAGATTTCTGCCAGGATCATGACTAAGCCTCGTGATAACGCACGATCCCCCTCTCAAATGTTTAACAGAATTCTTTGTGGCATAGCTAAGTGGTTTGTTTTGTTTGTTATTTGGACATCCATTGTAATAAAGCTTTTTCATAGCCTAGAAATGGAGGATATTCAGCTCTTTATCTACATAGTTATACAAACTCTGTTGTATTGTCACTCAGATACCCAATTATAGGGGATAAAAATTCCTATGTTTTTGTTAGCCAATTATATGATCACATTGATGATATGAAGAGAAAGCTACAGCACGAAGGTCCCTTCCAAACCAATCTGTGATTCTGCGAAAGATTTTGAAATGTTTGTACAAGTCAGGCTGCAAAGTTGGATAGTGTGTTGATTCCAATTTACACTTAATGTTCAGTTTCTAAATCATTCTTCGGATATATCAGCATCTTTATGTATTTGGAGGGGACAAGGGGAGTCTATAATATTTTTCAAGTGCAAAGCAAATATGTCTAGGTATTGATTTCTTTTGCAAAGTGAATTGCCAGTATTTGACTTGGTTGGTGTAAAGATCTTTGTCAGTTTAATAGTTGTGGCAATTTTTATAAGTGATGACCAGTAACAGTATGAAAATCTGGCTTCTAGGTGTGCTGTTGTCTTGGTGCTGCTAATTAGATGTGACATTGAGCTGCTGTTTCACTGCCTGGCAGGGACTTGTGCCCTATAACCATAAACAAATTGATTTGATGTGATGTGTTCAACAAAATAACCAGAAATAGATGTATGGTCCTGGAAATCTTTACTGGTTATGGAGTTGTGTGTTTATACTGCAGTGTTTTGTCCAGAACTTAATTGAAAACAACCTTTGGTTTGGCTGCATCTCTGTGTAGAGAAAGATGATTATACAAAAAACCTTGGCCTTCTGACGATAATTATTCAGAATAAACTAGATACAAATACCCGTCTTCTCTGGTCTTGGCAGTGTAGAATTTCAGAAGAAAATGGATCTTCTGATTTTACCAGGCAAAGGGTGAGGTTGGGGGTTTGCATGCAACAGGAACTTAATTTTGGTACAGATGGATCTTCGATTTAATCTCTGAAGAGCTGTTATAATGATGAATTATTTTACGACAACTGCTTTAGTTCCTTTGGTTTAGCCAGTTCTGTGAGAATGTAGGAGTCTGAAAAACGATCGGGTCGTGCAGGATATTATTCAGGCTTGTGCTTTTCTTTAATGGCCCTCCAGCCATTAATATTGATGAGAAATGTTAACAGTTGTAAAAAAAAAATAGTATGTTTATGCAGTGTAGAAATAATAAACCGTGTTCACTTAAGTCCTATGATATTTCAAATTGTATGATTTCATTGGTCTTAGGTACTTAGACGATGTTATTGATGAGTGTAACTTTTATTACCTGAAATTCTAATGGTTTGTTTGTAAGAGTATAGTATTTTGCATATTTTTTGCACACTCTTGTGTAAGTAACTGTTTAAATATGTTGCATCTTTAATAAGTCAAATGGCACTGCTTGATTTTATCAACTTTGGTACAAAGCTTGATCTGGCAGTGCTGTTAGAGTTGAGGGTAGTGGAGGGGCTCAGCCAGGCTGGAGGGCTGGGGGAGAGCTGGAAACCAGCACTCAGCCTCTCCTGGGATGGCCAGTACGTGCCTGCCCTGTCTCTGCCAGACCCAGCTCTTCCTCAGGGCAGTGAGGAAGAGCTGCTTCATAAGTTAGTTGAGAACTCCCCTCTCAAACCCTGTAATTTCACAGAACATTCCCAGGAAAGCATTTCTGAAGCCCCTGCTCATTTCAGAAGGTGCACTCTGCTCCAGATGTAACTCTGCAATTACCATTGCTGTTGCTTTAGAGGAAACCCTTATGCTCCAGAATAAAATCAACCTATAAATAATGCACTTATTCTTTCCATTATCATTTTTCCCTTCAGAAATGTAACTTTAAGCCCTTGAAAATGTGACTTTTAAACCCATCAGTGAGATCTAAGAGTTATGATTTTATATGCATTAGAAAGTAGTGTTGTATATTTTATTTCCATGGAAACTGGCATCTGTGATGCGTGTTACTGTAATTGCAGTGGATAATAACTTTTCATATTTCTAGTTTTGATGGCAGTATCCCGTGTCAGCAATCAGGTGGTTAATGCTGCTGGGTGCCATAGTCAGAATTGCCAAGCAGCTTCTCTGTGTGGAGAAGAAAACTCATAACCATAATTCATACTATTTCTGTTATAAAGAACTTTCACCTGATAGTCTTAATATTTTGAATTTATTACACAAAGACTAATAGTAACTGTTTTATCACTATTAATTAGGTACTTCCGAGAGAAATAGAAGTAATTATTAGCTGTTTTAGAGGGTTTGCTTTTAATGTATTTGCCTTTTTTTGCTTCTGTCTCAGAGATTAATAAATCCCTGGGTTGACCTCTGTCATGTGCACGTATTCACAGTGCATAAACTCCTGTACTTATGTACTCATTCATCTCCTTTATCTGCAATTTGCATTGCAGCGATTCATAACATCTATACAAAGAAAGCCATTAACTAGGTAAACTTTTTATTGGTTTGGTGTCACACATGATATTATTAATGAACTTTCTCTGTTCTTTTTAATATCGAGTTTCAGTAACCTTATTTTGGTACTCACTATTAGACTACTCGAGTTTTTTATGAAATATTTATGACTGAGTCATGCTTAAGCAATATCGGAGGAAGCCTTTTTTCTATCAAAGACATAAATGGTGATGTAACATTCTGGAAAAAAAAAATCAATCTTTTCCATTTTTTCAGGGCCAAAGGAAATCATCACAGTTGGCTTTAATAAAGACTAAAAGGATGTCAGTGAGTAAGAGCACTTACAGAAGAGCCACATTGGTGTTTCCACTAAATTGCTTTCCAAAGAGCAGCTCCATGTAAAACTGAAGGTCTGCATTTTACCTGCTTCTGACACTTTGAAGTTAAATGCAGGTTTTCTGCTGCCTTGTTTTGTCTTTAACTCCCCCACTCAGCTCAGGTAATTGCTGTTTAGTAAGAAAGTCGCAGCAATTCATGGTAATTACTAAACAGTTTACTTTTTGCATGTCACATAACCTGTGTCACTGTACAATTGGAGGGTACAGTTCTCACAGTAGCCTGGTAAAAGACTACCTGTGATGTGCAGAAATACTGAGGAAAATAAGATGGAGCTCCTTATTTTGTTCAGTTAGTAGCCTGTTCTGGATTTTTCTGGTGTCAAATGTTTTGAGTGCTCATCGGACAGACATGCGGACGTTTAACTCTACTGCCATGAATTGTCACATTCATTTCAGACAATGGCAAGTTAGACACGTGTGTAACACTTGTAATATTGTGGCCTTAATGAATTATTACTTTAAATATGATCTTGGTCCAATATGTAACTTATTTTTGAATGAAATTATTATCGTATTTTGTACCATATTTTTTTAATAAGATATCATGTAGAACAGAAATCAGAGACCTACCAGCTTGCTTTATAAGATAACTAGTAAAAAAACTCAATAAATTTATCCATAGGTAAAGTTCTTCCAAAACAAAATGAACAAAAAAACCCCCAAAACCTACCCCAAACCCAATAAAACCCAAATCATGAAAACTGCAGCCTTGGTCTGTGATAGCTGTGTCTCCTCACGCACAGATCACAATTCACACAGCAGGAAAACTAGCAGCAAAGAGTATAACATCCCACTTCTGGTTTTTTCACTGTTTATTGTCATTAAAAATCTGTTGTTCCTAATGTGCCACAAAAAGCAAAGCTGGTGACTATTCCAGACCTTGCTAAGGAAGCGGAGATAGCGAGTCCATTGCTTATAAGCCTGACTTCTCTTTCTGTGGCACACATTTGCTGTACAGATTTTTTCATTTTTTAATGGTGTTTGATTGTTTAAATAGAAAGTCTGCCACTTTTTTATTTTTTTTTTTATTAATTGGGGTGGCTGAAATGTGACATCCATTCATGGGAAATACTGTCCCTTAAAAACATTTTCTGGTATAGCTTGGATAAAATTCTATGTGATGCTTAGAGACTTGAAACGGACAAGAAGAGATTAAAACCAGCAGACAACGGTAAAAATCAACACTCTCAAGGCAACTGCGGGTAGGTCCTCACTGCAGCACAGCACTAGAATATTGATACACCTGACATGACTTGGCAGTACCAGCTTATCCATACTAAGATTTAGTGCTGTCTCAACAGCAAACCCAGAGAGGGTGAATTCATCCTGTGCAGATGCTTTGACTCCAGAATTCAGGCTGATGTCTTTAAAATCAGGGTATATATTTCTGTGTTTCAGTCACAGGAGAGCACAAAAACTGATTACTTACTGGTCATTTCCAGATGCCAGTAAATGTCACAAGTCTTATGAAGGCAAAGGTGTTTCATGTCTGTGTTTGGAGGGTTTTTGATTGGTTTGGGGTTTTATTGCTCTTAGCGAAGGGGAGAAGAAATGGGAAGGTGATGTGCAGGTCATGTGCATCATCTGCTGAGTGGGAGAATAGTAACCACAACTTAAAAAAATGATAATCTTTTTTCTGGAGTAGACTTTCCACAATTTTAAAAGGTCTTTAAAAGGTCCAGTACTACTAGGACTCCAGTGTTTCTTTCTTAACTTCCCTCTGAATGCTTTATTTCCTAGTGTTTGACCCTAAACTGTACCTTTTGACATGGCTATGTAATTCCTCGGCTTTAATCAGTGGTCAGAGCTCCCTTTGAGAAGTCCATGGGGCTCACACTAAACTTGCTGAGCTACTTGTGCCTGGGAAATGAAAGAGTTTGTCCTCACAGATTCTTTGGTCAAGGTCTACTTTGGACACTTTCCATGCAAGATGGGAATTATCTTGCCACATGGACAGGAGGGCTGGGGAGTAGGTTGGAAAAAGGCTTGTGCTACTCTGGCTCTGTAGTTTTGGGCTTTGAGGCTGTGCCACAAAGAAGAAAAACATCTACTTCTCTAAAGCTTGGATGGAAATACTCTCGGAAGATTAAAAAAAAATTTCCTTAATTCCTTTTTTTTCCCCCCCTTTGAGTCTAGTGTTACTAAGGAGTATATTGTCAGATTGGTGATACCTGTTTCCTTTCACTGTTTCCTCCAGCCCATATAAATAATCAAGCAATCACTTCACTGTGCAGATCATATAGAATGACTGCGTTCAATAATAGGGTTGAAAAAAGTAATAATCTTAAAGTCCGTATTTTAAAGATATGTGCCAAACCCCTTTTTTTAATAATACAAATATCTGAGTCTTCGGAATAGAAGGAACTGCTTCCTAGTTTTGTACTTTAATGTTTGGGGGGTTTTTTTTGACATGAAATATTCCTTCCTTTCCTCTCAGCATGCAGGGTTGTCTGGGAGAATGTAATGCTTTACAGGCATGTTCAGAGGCTTCATCTCTTTTTCCCCAAAACACATTAGACCCTACCTTACAAGAATACCTAAGATCCACTGGAGTAACTCTGGCGAGTTGGAAAAAAAGCTTTTCTACAGTACAGCAGTGGCATGGTGTCAATTTGTGATACATACAGCGTGTTACATACCACTGATAGGAAATAAGAACTATTTTTAAAAAATATTATTTTTTAGTTGATGTAAAGTCAGTGAAATAAGATTTCTTGTATGTGCTTGGTTGAAGCAGCTCGTCTTAGCATTTATTCAAAAGAATGCAACAAGCTTACTGAATTCTAATAAAGCTTTAGTAAATTAATGCTTAGAAATAGTTAAGCAAATATGGAATATTAAGTACAGGGTAAAACTAAGCTTTCAAAAAATTTACTTTTGCTGAAAATTAGTCACTTGGTTTAAAAGCAAAAGTCTTATGCTCTTATCACGCTTTGGCTTAATTTTGTGACTTTTTATTTTTGTATGCATCTAATCTTTTTTAAAGCTTAGCTGAATGATTTTTGCACTGCCAGTAAGCGCATACCTTTTCAGATGTTGTAATCTGCGTATTTATTGATGGACATTATTTATTATATCTTAAAAATTCTGAATGGAAGTGCTATATCTAATATTAAATTCACTGTAGTTATGAGACTATTGTATCACTGATATTCTTGCCTCTGTATTCAAAAATAACTTTGTAGGTACAGTTTTGGAAGCACCTGGTAAATGAAATGGCATCACATTTGTCTGTTTCATATAGGAGGCATATTTATTTATCATACCTTTGCATCTACAAATTCTTTCAGACTGGTAATGTAATGAAGCATTTGAAGATTAAAAAACTGCATCCTGTATTGATACTTGTTTAAATATTTGACCATTTAAACAATATTAGCAAGCTATAAACTTCCGTACAATCACTGTGTAGCTGTGGAGTTCAGTATCAATATGTTAAAAAGGCTGGAAAAATTGATTTTCCCTGACATCAACATCTGCTAGGCTTTCAGAATGACAAGAGTGAGGTAAGGAAAGGCTATGAGGCACGACATAATTTTCTGCTGCATTATATTTCCAGAGTGTATTTCCAATATTGAGCTGAAAGCAGCGGTGAGGGTACGTTCTGCGGTGGCTCATACACTGATGCGTATAAATGAACTAAAGCCTCTGTTGTGAAATCAATGCTTATAGAATTTTTTCTGTAAAAGTCAGGCCGCACAACAAAATGTTTTATTAATTTTGAAGTGAATGAACATCTTGTGTCTTCCTCTTGGGTTTTTTTTCCTTGAATAATAAATTGCTAAGGAAATTACTTTTCATTTTTTCCCCAAGATGGTCGTTCTTGTTCTGTTGCATCTTAATCTCAACATGTATTTCATAAATAGTTTGAGGGTTGCTTACGCTTTTTTAAAAAAAGTACATTTTCTAAGTTCTATGACATAGTTTAGCTCTAACTCACTCGCTGTAAATTACTCTGAATTGCTGTGCCTTTCACTGACAAGCGTGCAATATTATCTGCTTTGTCTTGCTCCTTATTTAAGAACTACTAAGCTTTGCAGGAACTAGTAGAACAGAGCTATTAATTAGATCAAATTAAAATAAATTTGCTTTAATATGCTATAGCTAGTTGGTTAAAATTTCCCTTTCTTCTAGGCGCAGCTGTTAATTTTTCTCCCTTGCAGCAATCTTCCTTGATAATAAATGTCCTTTCATTATCAGCAATTTTCTTCTAATCCCTGTGTCATTTAGCTGATTTTTGTCTTTCTAATGTTTCATGTTCTTGTAGATCTTTGGCTCTCCATACTTATTACTGAGTTTTAATTCGAGGGAGAGGCAGAAAGGCATAAAGTAGCTGGGCTGGGTGTAGGAAGATGCTTGGTTTTGTGAATGGTGTTTGGGGGGTGCTTGAGAGCTTGAAACAGTGTTCACCTGCTCTGCAGCTAGCCTGAGATATTGGGGTATTATGTGGTGGAACTTGGAGTTGCCAGAAAAAAAAGTCAAGGAAACTATTCATCTGGTTTGGGTTGATAAATAAAACCAGTTTACTCCGTGAGAAAGCTTGTGACTCTGCCAAAGTTAATAAAAAGTTGAGATGAACTTTGCTTGCTATGTTCAAAGGCGCTCTCCTTCCAAAAACAGCTTTCCATCAGATACTGCTAGAATATTGGAAGTCTCCTCGCCATCAGTGAGTCACACACGTGGTAATCTGTGGCGGGTGTCCCTGCATGGGAGCCAAATGTTCAGAGATACCTCAGTGTCTTTGGTCCCAGCTGTCCCTCCTTTCTTTTATGTGGTCTTGCCCTGGGGGAGGAGGGAAGGGTGAAACGCTGGGAATCACCTCGGAGGTTTCGGGTCCTTTACAGTAGAGAATATTTTCTCTGTTAAGTCATCCACTCTTGAGATTTGCTCAAAGAAGTCCTTGGATTCAAAGGAAGCTCAAGAGGATGAAGGTCTGTACTGACAAACTCTGTAAGAAGGAGCTTTCGGTAATGTGTTTTCTTTTCCTTTTTATTGTCTAATTATGCCCTTTTCCTGTAGCTTGCTCATCGTGCACTTTGCTGTGATTGCGAGTACGAACAGTGGTGAGAAGTCATTGCTGCCTTTCTTCAAAATGCTGGATGTTACAGTACCAGCTCCTCTTTTCCTTCTGACCCTCGTTTTCAAATAAGGCTCACTGCTTTCTGAAGAACGGGTCTTTAGAAATGTTATTGCTTTGTTGTGCCACCCTTTGTACAGATAAGAAAATACCCAACTGTAAAGAAAAGTAGATTTGCATGAGGTAACTCTGTAAAAGTGTTAGGATGGTCAACTTCCTTCAGTAGTTGGATACTTTTTTTGATTTATTTGAAGACCAATGCACAAGAGTTACCTCATATTGCCAACTTAGAGCAACGCCGCTTCTGCAGATGCAAAACTAAGACTCTGTCTTGTATGAGCTGTGAGTTTAAAATGTCTTATTAGCTCCAGTTCTGGGCATTAAGATGGAGAACTTACATAAGATCTGAGAAGAAACTGTGTTTCATTAAAATAGGTGTACCTCTAAAGGGGTGTGATTAAGTGACCGGAATAACTTAATGTTAAGAGGAAAAATCATCCTGTTTTATGGAGGTTGTTGGTTGTTTTTTCTTCTCTCCACCACTCTAAGATTCTATTTCTTTCCTGAAACTTTCTCACTAAAGGGCTTTACTTCAGTGGACTAACAAAGATTAAGGAAAAGAAATGGTTCTAGTTTCCTTTTCAGTCCTTTTTACAGTGGACTAACAAAGATTAAGGAAAAGAAACGGTTCTAGTTTCCTTTTCAGTACTTTTTACTTTTTTATATTCTTGTTACTTGTGTGAGTTTACTGTCTGCTCTTCATTATGATAGCAATAGGCAGAGCAATATAGCACAGGGGAGTGATTTTTGGAAGGAGTTTTTGTTGCAGGTTTGTATATTGCCACAGCAAATTCATGTCCTTTGTGCTTTTGACAGTTAAAATGTGTTAAACTAGTGTTGTTTGGAATTGTAGTAATTGTACATGTTGCTTCCATGTCCTTTGTGCTTTTGACAGTTAAAATGTGTTGTTTGGAATTGTAGTAATTGTTCGTGCTGCTTCCATACAGCACATGCAACACTTGTGAATTGCTAACTTAAAGTTGCTTACGCTTTTTTAAAAAAAGTACATTTTCTAAGTTCTATGACATAGTTTAGCTCTAACTCACTCGCTGTAAATTACTCTGAATTGCTGTGCCTTTCACTGACAAGCGTGCAATATTATCTGCTTTGTCTTGCTCCTTATTTAAGAACTACTAAGCTTTGCAGGAACTAGTAGAACAGAGCTATTAATTAGATCAAATTAAAATAAATTTGCTTTAATATGCTATAGCTAGTTGGTTAAAATTTCCCTTTCTTCTAGGCGCAGCTGTTAATTTTTCTCCCTTGCAGCAATCTTCCTTGATAATAAATGTCCTTTCATTATCAGCAATTTTCTTCTAATCCCTGTGTCATTTAGCTGATTTTTGTCTTTCTAATGTTTCATGTTCTTGTAGATCTTTGGCTCTCCATACTTATTACTGAGTTTTAATTCGAGGGAGAGGCAGAAAGGCATAAAGTAGCTGGGCTGGGTGTAGGAAGATGCTTGGTTTTGTGAATGGTGTTTGGGGGGTGCTTGAGAGCTTGAAACAGTGTTCACCTGCTCTGCAGCTAGCCTGAGATATTGGGGTATTATGTGGTGGAACTTGGAGTTGCCAGAAAAAAAAGTCAAGGAAACTATTCATCTGGTTTGGGTTGATAAATAAAACCAGTTTACTCCGTGAGAAAGCTTGTGACTCTGCCAAAGTTAATAAAAAGTTGAGATGAACTTTGCTTGCTATGTTCAAAGGCGCTCTCCTTCCAAAAACAGCTTTCCATCAGATACTGCTAGAATATTGGAAGTCTCCTCGCCATCAGTGAGTCACACACGTGGTAATCTGTGGCGGGTGTCCCTGCATGGGAGCCAAATGTTCAGAGATACCTCAGTGTCTTTGGTCCCAGCTGTCCCTCCTTTCTTTTATGTGGTCTTGCCCTGGGGGAGGAGGGAAGGGTGAAACGCTGGGAATCACCTCGGAGGTTTCGGGTCCTTTACAGTAGAGAATATTTTCTCTGTTAAGTCATCCACTCTTGAGATTTGCTCAAAGAAGTCCTTGGATTCAAAGGAAGCTCAAGAGGATGAAGGTCTGTACTGACAAACTCTGTAAGAAGGAGCTTTCGGTAATGTGTTTTCTTTTCCTTTTTATTGTCTAATTATGCCCTTTTCCTGTAGCTTGCTCATCGTGCACTTTGCTGTGATTGCGAGTACGAACAGTGGTGAGAAGTCATTGCTGCCTTTCTTCAAAATGCTGGATGTTACAGTACCAGCTCCTCTTTTCCTTCTGACCCTCGTTTTCAAATAAGGCTCACTGCTTTCTGAAGAACGGGTCTTTAGAAATGTTATTGCTTTGTTGTGCCACTCTTTGTACAGATAAGAAAATACCCAACTGTAAAGAAAAGTAGATTTGCATGAGGTAACTCTGTAAAAGTGTTAGGATGGTCAACTTCCTTCAGTAGTTGGATACTTTTTTTGATTTATTTGAAGACCAATGCACAAGAGTTACCTCATATTGCCAACTTAGAGCAACGCCGCTTCTGCAGATGCAAAACTAAGACTCTGTCTTGTATGAGCTGTGAGTTTAAAATGTCTTATTAGCTCCAGTTCTGGGCATTAAGATGGAGAACTTACATAAGATCTGAGAAGAAACTGTGTTTCATTAAAATAGGTGTACCTCTAAAGGGGTGTGATTAAGTGACCGGAATAACTTAGTGTTAAGTGGAAAAATCGTCCTGTTTTGTGGAGGTTGTTTGGTGTCTTTTCTTCTCTCCACCACTCTAAGATTCTATTTCTTTCCTGAAACTTTCTCACTAAAGGGCTTTACTTCAGTGGACTAACAAAGATTAAGGAAAAGAAATGGTTCTAGTTTCCTTTTCAGTCCTTTTTAATATTCTTGTTACTTGTGTGAGTTTACTGTCTGCTCTTCATTATGATAGCAATAGGCAGAGCAATATAGCACAGGGGAGTGATTTTTGGAAGGAGTTTTTGTTGCAGGTTTGTATGTTGCCACAGCAAATTCAAGTCCTTTGTGCTTTTGACAGTTAAAATGTGTTAAACTAGTGTTGTTTGGAATTGTAGTAATTGTACATGTTGCTTCCATGCAGCACATGCAACACTTGTGAATTGCTAACTTAAAGCCATATTATGTATAAAGAACTGAAGCAAGAGAGTCATTATTTTATTAAAAAAAAATATTTCTCTTGCACAGGCATTTGTAATACTTAGTTTCTTAACACTTCAGAGTTTTTCTAAAAAAAAAAAATTCTCTTGCACAGGCATTTGTAATATTTTTTTCTTAGTTTCTTAACACTGCAGAGTTTTTATTGAATTATGTAGCAGAGTTTCTTTGGTGTAAATGGGAAAGGCCTTAATTAAAACAAAACAAAAAACTTTTATTGAATTATGTAGCAGAGTTTCTTTGTAAATGGGAATGGCCTTAATTAAAACAAAACAAAAAAAACCCAACTCCCAAACCTTAGCACAGTGTTTCTGTATGCAGGTATTTACTTGTTTGCATTATAGAAGAACCTTGAATCCTGGAACTGGAATTAAGCTTATATTTGATCTTGTTGTTCTTGTATACATTACTGGGGATTCACAGTAGACATGTTAACAAAGTTGGAGAGAAAAATATTAACTTTAAGTCACTGTGGGAAATGTGGAAAGTTAATGGCAAAGCTTAAAAAATTCATGCAAATCTGCTTCTTCAAACTCAATCCTGTTCTTAAGCAAACTGTTAATTAGCGTAGCATTTTTATTTAAAATAATCGAACAACAATAAACAAAAAGCCAAGATGTGGTGCTATGAAGATGATAGGAAAGGAGTGAGAGCCGTGCGGCAAAGGGGAGAGTGATTGTACTGGAGTCAGGTAATCCACTTCATCTGTGGAAAGCCATCGTACAAAACTAAGCAAACGAACACATCCTCCAACAAGTCCAGACAGTTCAAACACAGACAATTGAACACCAAAGTAAATGCAGGATGGGGGAGAAGTAAATTGAAACCAAATAAAAAAATTTTCTATGGAGGTTTTCTACAAACAGTATCTGTCCCTCTGTTCTCAGGAATCAAAAAAGGAAATTAAATTTCTGTCCTTGGAACTGAAACGTAGACTGTGAGTTCCCTTTTCAAACAGACAGAATATACTTTGGTGGAATGACAGTAGGGAGTCATTTGAAACAGTGAGAAGGAATGTCCCTTAAGGAAAAAAAGACATATTTTTAAATTCATTGACAGACTTTAAGAAAAAAGTTGCCAAACATCTTGGACAATAAGATATGTGAACAATTGGTTGCTACCTAGATATCTTCTTCAACAGGGACTTCCAAATGTAAAAGAGATCTATGTTTGAGTGTGGGGTGAAACTCTGCTACAGAGATTGTACCTCAGTCCTTTTTTTTGTTTATGATGAAAATATTTGAGATTAAGTTAAATTTTACTTTGTACGTATGTTACAAAATAAATATGAGAACAGGGTCCCAAGTTTTTTAAGATAGTTCTTAGGCTATTCTTAATTTAGATTTGTTCTAAATATACTTTAGGAATGTGTAAGTACATAAGTTTTCTCACTCCAAACACCTTTTCTGCAGATGACTAAAGAGCTACTTGTGCCAACAGATTTTGTAACATAAACGTGGTATATTCAACGTGATACTGAGATTGATGGTGCAGTGCTCCTTACAATAAAACTTCTTCCTAATAAAGAGGAGGTTGAGGTTGTTTTGTTGTAGCTTTGTTAAGGCTGTGGCTTTTTGTGAGGATGAGCCATGTATTGCCATTCCTGCTGATTTGTATTTGCCCGGGTTAGCTCAATGCTGTTTGTATGCAAACTGTTGAAGAGATGTACATGCATTTATTCATGTATGTATCTTTTGCTGACAATTCCTTGCACCTTGCACAATTCCTTCATTTTGACATATTTGCTTCTTCAGATCTGGTGACTTTGGTTCTTTCTCCCGAGGTGTAGGCTGGATTGGCAGATCGTGAATCCATCGTGTGATAATCTTAGTGAAGTCACTGGATGTCCTAATGTAACCTTTTTCAGAATATCACTTGTATAATTTTAGTCTAAACAAGCCTATTAGTAACTGTGAATCGTTACAATCAGTTTAATTGATATTTTTCAGAATATCACTTGTATAATTTTAGTTTAAACAAGCTCATTAGTAACTGAATCGTTACAGTCAGTTTAATTGATGTACTCTTAATTTCTTTCTCTCTAGGCAGAACTAGTGAAAGGGAATCTGCAAAGTGTTGGGCTCGCCCTCCGCTTGGTGCAGTCCAAGGATGAAGATGTGGGGCATGTTGTTATTGAAACCGTGACTCCAAACTCACCTGCTGCTGCTGCTGATCTACAGAGGGGAGACAGAATCCTAGCAATTGGCAGTGAGTAATATCATAGAATAGTTTTGGTTGAAAGGTTCCTTAAATATCATAGAGTTTCAACCTGCCATAGGCAGGGACACCTCCCACCAGACCAGGGTGCTCCAAGCCCCATCCAGCCTGGCCTTGAACCCCTCCAGGGATGGGGCAGCCACAGCTTCTCTGGGCAACCTGTCCCAGTGTCTCACCGCCCTCACAGTAAAGAATTTCTTCCTGATATGTCAGCTTTTAAAATAAGTGTTATCTTGCAAACTGGAAGGACATTTCTGCATACAGTTTTACTAGACTGCCTCTCTAGACAATTACAGCTATGCCTGGCACTGGGCAACCTGTTCCAGTGTCTCACCATCCTCAAGTGAAAAAATTTCTTCTTGATATGTCAGCAAGTGTTATCTTGCAAACTGGAAGGACATTTCTGCATACAGTTTTACTAGACTGCCTCTCTAGACAATTACAGCTATGCCTGGCACTCAAAAACAAACACTTGTGAATTTATGACTGCATGATTACCATTCAGTTAATCTTTCATTAAATGCCTTCATCTGAAAAGTCCAAGTTTACAATAAGGCTAATAGCAAAGGTTAAAAATGTTAGCATATACTACAGCAATAACAAAGAGCAAACTAGACTAGGTATGTTAGTGTCATTTTTAGCTCCTGCAGTAATATATTTCTATGAATAAAATAGAAAGGATCCAACTGTTACATTTCAGTTTAGCTCTTCTGTTATAATTTACTTCCCCTGTTAATGAGCAACACTATTATTACCACTATTAAAGTTCTAAATTTTTTTTTTTTACTATTTTTGGCCATTTTCAAATTTAACATTTTTGTCTTTTTTTTTAAATAGGTGTTAAAATCACATCAACTGGCCAAGTGCTGAAGCTTATCAGACATGCCGGCGACAGAGTTTTAGTCTTTTATGAAAGGCCTGTTGGGTATAATCAGCACGGTTCAGCGCTGCAGGATGGATTTGGACAATTGGAAGACTCTGCTTTCCTGACACAGCCAGAAGATGACCAAGCTAGTTTGTCAGCTGATGTTGATAACAGAGATTTTGATTCAGAATTTGAGGACTTGGCTTGTGAATCCCCTGACCAAAAAGAAGACCTGCCAGCGACCCTGAGTCCCAAACGTTCAGTAGTAATACTTGCTGCTAAACCCCTTGGAACTATATCTCCGATTCTGAATCGAAAATTACACTTAGGAAGTTACCAGACAACATCAAAAACACAACAAAAAGATGGATCTAAACCGACAACGTCCAAAACTATTGAGAGTTCGGATGCGTCCCAGCAATCAGGTAAACCATCACAAGGATCCAGTACTAAGCCTCCTGTGCCACCTAGGCCACAAAGTAAGACCACTTTGCCTGCTAGTGAAACTCAAAACCCATCAGAAACTGGAAGTGTATCTTCTGAAAAACCAGAGAGGCCACCCCCACCAACAAATAATGCAGATAAATGTACAGAGAAGGTGAATGTACAGAAGAATAGCGATCCAATAGAAGAACCAACGGTATCAAAAGTAGTAACAGCACCAAAACAAGATACGTTAAAAGATGGACTTCCAGAAAATGCACGTAATTGCAAAGATAGTGGAGAAGATCAGCAAACATGGGAATCGCTAGAAATCCCTTATAAAACCCGGCAAGGCCGATGGCCAAGGACGAGAACATCTTCCTGTCTATTTGAAGTAGAAGGATACCATAAGTACCTTAATGTTGCACTGTGGTGCAGAGACCCTTTCAAAGCAGGTGGCTTTATCTGCTTAGGATATGCAAGCATAAAACTTGAAGAAATTGCTTTAGATTGTTTAGTTACATCCTCAATGGAGTATTTTAGAACATTTAAACTGAATGCTCCTACACCTAAAGCGGCAGTCACTAGAACAGCATTGCGTAATTTGACAACCCATAAGGGATTCAATGAAAAATTTTGTTATGGCGATATAACTTTACACTTCAAATATTTAAAAGAAGGTGAAGTAGATGATTCCTGCTTTCTCCCGGAGAAAGAGAGGGAATGTCCCTTGGAAGAAGAGGCTCGTGCATTTCAGAGAGAGGATCCTTATTTGGGACAAGTTACTACAGAGAACAAGCATAACTTTCAAGATACTCAGTTTCAGAACCCAACTTGGTGTGATTACTGCAAAAAGAAAGTATGGACTAAAGCAGCTTCCCAGTGCATGCTCTGTGCTTATGTTTGCCATAAAAAATGTCAAGAAAAATGTCTGACTGAGACACCCTTTTGTGTAGGAGCCGAAAAGCAACTTGATCGAACTGTGGGAGGTTATAGAGCAGAAGGACAGGAAGCTCCTCAAGCTGTGTCCTCTCGTGTTGATTCAGAATCGAAAGCTGTTAACAGAACTACAGGTTTGACCAGGCATATCATCAATACGAGCACCCGTTTGTTAAACCTTCGTCAAGTCCCCAAAGCTCGCCTTTCTGAGCAAGGCACGGAGGTGGTAGAACCTTCTCCAAAGCACACACCAAACACTTCTGATAACGAAAGTGACACTGAAATCAGTGGGCCCAGCAGTCCCTCAAAACGTGCAGTGGGTTCCGGGATAAAGCTGGTCCGAAAGGAGGGTGGTCTAGATGACAGCGTCTTCATTGCCGTCAAAGAAATCGGACGTGATCTCTACAGGAGTTTACCCACGGAGGAACGTTTTCAGAAATTAGAATTTATGTTGGATAAGCTGCAGAATGAAATAGACCAGGAGCTGGAAAATAATAACTCGCTTGTTAAAGAAGAAAAAGAGACGACCGACGCAAGGAAAAAAGCCTTGATTTCTGCTTCACTGGCTAAGTCAGGGGAAAGACTGCAGGCCCTCACGCTGCTGATGATCCACTACAGAGCGGGCATTGAGGATATAGAGTCTTTGGAGAACATGTCAGGAGAGCGACAGCCCAAGAGAGCCAGTAAAGATTCAGAGGGACCCAACATAGCAGAAGAAATGGATAACGAAGACGTCAGTCTGACGGAGGCGCCAACATTTAACATCGTATTGGAAGAACCGGTTGATCCCCCTCAATCAGTAGACTGATATTTACATATTTAGCCTTTGAAGGAATGGACTAAAAGAATATTTTGCACTTAATTACAAACACACACAAATTAAAACACTGGTTGAATATACATGTCCTGCTTCTCCACAGTTATTTGCCTGTGTAAGAGTACAGCTAATAACAGTTCTTCTCCAGCTACAGCAACATCATTTTGTTAAACTGGCTGGTCAAAACTACATTTTGGGGGTTTATATTGGAAATTTATTTTTAATAACTTATTTTTATTTTTTCTAATTATATACCCTTACCATTTCACATTAATGTGTGTAGTGTCCTTAATGCATTACTTGCCCCCTTCCCCTCTCCCCTTTTTTTTTTTTTAGCTGGTATTTTCAACAGGAAACTGGCCGGATTTTCAAAATGTTTAATTTCCATTGTATGGTGAAAAAATTATAAGCTTGTTTCATGCCTGAGCTGATGACTGACGCAGAAGTCACTGAGGGACCAGGCTTTAAAATGTTGATCACGGTTATTGTACATCTTCTAGGTAGTTGTCTTTTTTGCCAAACATACCATGAAAGCAAACAAAAGGTCTTTCATTTTGTCTGTTATTAATATTTACTGAAGTTCACATTGCATATCATTTGTTTTCTGTATTTTTGTTAAATACTAGAACTCGTCATAGTTTGTAATTGACATGAAATATAGTGATGCTATGCTAAGAAAACCTCCTCTTTAGAAATTTGGGCTATTGTATCCTGATTGAATAATACTAGATATCAAAGTACATACCAGTATTTCATAATAATTTAATTGGGAATATTTTTGAACTTAAGAGGCTGGTTGCCTTCCAGAAAAAATTGTTTGTTGAAGAGGTGTTGTGTTATCTGATAACCTGATAAAGGAAAATTGTTCTTCATGAGAGTTGGAGGTTTCATTGCATTCAATGGAGAAAGCATGTAATGATGGTATAAGTAATTTAAAAAGTAGTATTTTGCTGCAGACATTCAATGGAGAAAGCATGTAATGATGGTATAAGTAATTTAAAAAGTATTTTGCTGCAGACTTTATCTTATCATTTCAGAAAGCTTAAGGTACAAAATACTTTACAAAATAGCTAAATATCTTCTCTCAACACTTTTGAGTAATCATATAGTGGTAAGTTTCATTCAGCTTCTCAGACAAGGAACAGTCTGAGCGGAAGAATCATCTTTGTCAGAAAAATGTCGTATAGTGTATATAACATGTTTTATTTGAGTCAAAATATGTGCGTCCAGTAGAGATAAGGAAGAATTTCAGCCAGCAGCTTTTGAAAAGAACTATCTGGTCTTGTGCTTTGTGTAAACTGTGGATCTTAGCATCACCTGGCTAAGGCCCTTGTCCTTATTTCCTGTAAACACGTCTCTGTTTCATCTTCTGTGTATAGAAATGTTGTATAAAATATCATCTTTACGTTAGGTACTGTGTTAGGTACTGGTATCATTATCACTGGTAGTAGGAAAAAAAAAATGCCTTTGTGGAAACGGAGTTGAATCTAAGATGGTAAAATAACTCCTTTAAATTTTCAGGCAGTCTGTAACGTACCTCTCCATTAAGTTTGCTTCTCGGTTTATTTTGTGATGGGTAAAAAGAAGCAGTGGTGTTTTCCTCAGATGGAGAAGCATAACGTGAACTGGGAAACAAAACTGTTACTTCCACTCATGCAACTACTTGCACTTTTTTTGTGAGTTCTGGGCAGTTGATCCTTGTTTAGTCGATGTATGGAAAACACTATCCATGCTAAAATAGGCATGTGACACACTTCTGAAATTAAGCTTCAGCAAATAATCGCACAAAATTTAGCTTCCCTTATTGACTAAAAGTTATTTAACCTGTACTTGCTTGAGATGCGTAATAAGAGTTCCCCACTCCATTTCTCAGTGGCTTACCATTGGTGGTGATCTGCATTCAGTCTCCATCAGTGTTTGCTCTTATGGCCTACTATAGAGGTTTTCAAATATATCCAAGTACTTCATTTAAACCCTGGTACACATGAAGGAGCTGTGAAAACAATGCAAATACTGATTTAAAAAAAAAAAGCATTCAGAGTTTTAAATTGACTTGTGTAATACAGTGGGTATGAAAAGCTGGATATAGTTTTCCTCGTATAGTACTGCTAACGATGATTGTAAGAGGTAAATTAAATGTAGTGCAATATTTTTAAATATACTGAATGGGAAAAGGCCAAAATAATTGTATTTTAGTGATAAGAAGGAAAACATAAATTCCTATCTGGCATTAATTACAATAAACGGTGAATCTTGATGGGAAAATTGTAATACTACATTCCTGATGTAATCTTTGCTTCATGCTTGACTGTAAATAGCTGAAAATAAAGAATACCACAGAAAACAAGAATTATCTTGACTTAATGATATCTGAATAGGTGGCAGCTACACACATTTGCAGAAGATCTGCCTACTATGATTTTGTTGGCTATTATTTTATCATGAGAATAAGCTTTAATAAAATAGTTTTGCTAAATTATCAACTTCTTTGCATTGTGTTAATATTTTTTTAAAACATTTGTATTACAGTAGTTTATCATCTAATGCCAGTACTTCAAGGAAGGATCTTTGGGAGAAAACCATGCATTTTTGCATTAAGTAAAACTACTGATGGGTGGGTTAATTGGGCTTTTATGCATTCTTTCTATTTGCATGTGCATATATTTTTATGCTACTCAGTTTAGACATAGATGTCTTTCAAAGTGGTGATTCCAGTTGAATCGTTGTGTAGCTAGAAAATCTTATAAAATGCTAAGGACAGTTGTGGGGTTTTTTTAAGACCACAAATATAAATAATAATTCCATTCAGTTATTGGCGATAGTTACGTTAGGGGAAAAAAATTGTCCAAGAAAAAGTCTTTTGGCTTGTCCTGTCCTTCAGAAGATGCTAATGGATAACTAAACAAATCCTTACAGGTTTACTAGCTCATTATTTGATCAGGTTTTCCTTATAATTCCTTACCCTTTTGTTTTTTCCCTCAAATTTGAAATTAAACCTGCATGGAAGTTTACAGCTACAGGGGAGGGCTAAGCAATGCGAATAAATGAAATAAGTAATGACTTCATCCCCCTTAAAGTAACACAGAAAATTGGGGTTCTTTCATATTGAATACTTTTATTTCAGGACAGAATAGGGCTTCTGTGTGTTTTCTGTGACTAAAGTTACTTCCTGACTGTCAGCAAAAGGAGTTCATAGTTGATTATTTATTCCTTCAAAAATCAAAAAATGTGGAACAACTGCTAGATTCTATTTGGGGGGGGGAAATGTGGCACAAAGAGCCCAAACATGGGTGTCTTTATGGCTCTTTTCTGCCTTCATCTGACTTTTGAGGGATGAGCAATGGAGCAAGAGCCTGGAGGAGCCAGGCTGAGCTGGGGGGGTCTGTTGGAGGGTCTGCTGGGCTAACCCTGGTGAGATGCTGGTCTGTAGACCAGCAGTAGAAAGCTGGCTCCATCTGCAGAAAAGGAATGTGACCAACTCATCTGTCAGACTTATTTTGTGTGGCAGATTAATGTGAGCTCTTCCTTAATTTTGATGTGCTCTGACATACAAAACCAAGCCATGAGATAAGCCATTCTATGCTGCTTTAAAAAAAAAAACAAAACTATATAAAAATGCTATATTTGCATAATTTCTGGACTCTTGTGAATTTAGGCAATACGTCGGTTAATCATCTGGCAAATAGATGAACATGTGATGATTTAGAATTCTGCCATTGGGATATTAGTTTCAAATACAGTTGGAGTAACACTTTGATTAAAAGAGTTTGGTGAAGGTAAGTGAAATAACTTCTCTTGGGGCAAATTGTCAAGTATCCAAATGAGCTGCAACGTTACAGTCTGAACCTGAGGTAAATAACCATCGATGTGCAGAATTGTCTCACTTATTCAGTGACAGTTAAGTAGGGAATATATGATAGACCTTTGGGGTTTGCTGTATTAATGTCTGTCTCTGAACATCTCTCAGCTTGGAAGGGAGTATCTCCAGCTATTGTGTATTCAAAAGAATGAAAATAGAAAATATACCAATATAAAAACCTGTAAGTGAATTTTTCAAATCAACCACAGGAGATGTATTGCTTGGCCTTTCACACCAGTTAAACCTCTTACAATGTTTTTTCAGAACCTTCACCTTTATTTAAGGAACAGAGAGGGGTGTCCCCTGGCACTGCACGCTTTGGTCTTATATATTTCCCAAAAGTTAAATCTCAGACCAGCAGCCCCAGGACAGACTGATTTTTGGAAGCTATTGCTGTTAGTTAAACAAGTTGCATGTATTTATGGCCTGGAGTGAACATGTCTGTCCTGAGTTACACATGGATTAGAAACGAGGGGTGCTTTTCTTATTTACTGTTTTTTTTCCCCCTAGTATAGAGTAAACCACAATGCATAAGGCAAATCGTGAGGGGGGGATTCTTTTTTTTATTATTATTTTTTACCTTATTACAATAGATCATGAATTTATTTTGGATAACTTTATTTTTAATGCGGTCTGAATGCATAAGTGTTGACAAAGCAATACTCAAACTTTGATCCACTATGTTTTCCATATTTTCTGACCATAGTATATACACTTTACAAAACTATATGTAAACATAGTATCTATGCTGCAGTACATAAAACATCTGCAATTACATGAAAGAAGGCACGTAAAGATTTTAATTTGACAAATGATAAGCTACACCATGGTTGATAAGGACACTGGGATTGTTTTAAAATGCTTTCTTTAAAAGCCTGATTTTTCTCAGTGCAGGTAGGGACTGCCAAATACAGCGCTTCTCTATTAGACCCTGCCACCAAGTGTTAAGAGACTGGCAACAGGTCCTTTTTTTTTTTTTTCCCCTCATTATTTTCAAGTTGATATTTTAACTTAATTTTTTTTAAAAATAAATATATGTTGAATTTGTAGATATGTACGCAAATAATGTAAAATAAGGGGTTTTGTTTGAACTGCTTAAGTCACTGGCTTACTTTCAGTTCATGCAAAGACTAAATACCATGATAGTGCAGCTTTTCTTAACCAGTCACCTATTTATCTAAAATAAAGTTGAGATGGTAGAATTAAAAGATTCAAAAGATAGAAATATAATAACTATCTTTATGCTGTTCCTATTCCCTTGAAGGGAAGGGTGCACATTCATACCTACTTGTATGATCTGAAGTTGATCAAAAAAAACCTCTTAGTGATGTCCACACTCTGAATTCCAGCCTCCAGCTCCTCTGGATGTACGTGCATGGATACAATTTAGAAGGATGCAAATTGGGTAAGTTTTCTTTGAGCTTTGCTCTTTTTTTTTCTTTTTTTCCTTTTTCCCTTCTTTTGATTAGATAAGAAAGACCCAAGCTCTTGGCAGTAACTCACGACTCCAAATGAAATATGAAATATTGGGTCAATGAGTTTAAAAAAACAAGAATGAAATATGAAATATTGGGTCAATGAGTTGACTTTAAAAAAACAAATATTTAAAATTCACATTTATACAGATTTATGCTACACATTTAATCAAAAATATAGTGTAATATTCAATAAAATTAAATACACAAAATAAAGATTAACACTATACAAATCCTCTATAAAAGCTTTTCCCCTCCTTGTAAGGCGGTTAGCAGTCTGCTGTATAATCATGGGCGATGAATAATATACCTTTGGTTTTTTTGACCATTTCACTATTAAATGTACAGTACAACTGAAACCTATTTCTAGATGAGCTGTTTCACATGAAACACTGCATTTTGTACACCGAAATATGTCATATGGCTTTTAATATTATTCATCACTTTCATATTCTTCTTCTTCATCACCTATGGGGTAGGACTGGATGTTGTTCTGGGTGTACATTTTTGTTTTAACAGGGCAGTTGTGATCCATGAGTATTGCCTGCAAGAGAACAGAGGGGGAGTATTAGCATTTCACCTCTGGGGTTGTTTCCACCACCCACCAGCCCTTGGGCTGCATCCACCCTTCAGGGATTCACCTGCCCTCCCTCAAAGCAGAACCCAAGCTGATGTCAACTAGACCTTCTTGCTCTCTACAGCTCCCTGAAAGGAGGGTGCAGTGGGGTGGGAGTTGGTCTCTTCTCCCAAGTAACAGGCAATAGGACAAGGGGAAATGACCTTGAGTTGTGCCAGGGGAGGTTCAGATTGGATATTAGGAAAAATGTCTTCTCTGGAATGGTTATCAAACACTGGAAGAGGCTGCCCAGGGAAGTGGTTCAATCTCCAGCCCTGGAGGTATTTATAAACACTGGAAGAGGCTGCCCAGGGAAGTGGCTCAATCAATCACCAGCCCTGGAGGTATTTAAAAGGTGTGTAGCTGTGGTGCTGAGGGACATGGTTCAGTGGTGGACTTGGCAGCGCTGGGTTAATGGTTGGACTCGATAATCTTAAAGGTCCCTTCTAGCCTAGACACTGCTGTGATTCTAAAGCAAGTCCATAGGTCTGGGTGAGGTGGGATCTTGGCCACATAGATGTCACCAGCAACTTTCTATTACCTTACAGGAACCAGTATTTCAGTATTAAGTTGAAATACATCTACCTGCTCTCTGGTTACAGTAATTTACCCTCCTATATTTCTATGTTTAATCACCTATTACAAGCTGGATGAGTTAGAGGAGTACTAATGCCTCAAGCTGACCCTCCCTTCCAGGCTTTGCTTTTCCCACCCCTTTCTGTGGAGATCCAGAACAGCAGAACTGGGCTCTACTGGGAGTGGTGGCTCAAATACTGTGATTTTGCACCAATAGGAAGCTAAAAGGGATTACCTATGGGAAGCTAAAAGGGGCCAGGCTCAGTATTCCATCCTTCTTGATGAATTTCTCATGGGACAATCAGAGTCTGTACTCACAGTTGTGTAACTTTTGTCATGTGTGGCTCAAATACTGTGATTTTGCACCAATAGGAAGCTAAAAGGGATTACCTATGGGAAGCTAAAAGGGACAGCCACAGTATTACATCCTTCGTGATGAATTTCTCATGGGACACTCGGAGTCTGTACTCACAGTTGTGTAACTTTTATCATGCTGAGTGTGATTAAGTTTGGGTTTTTAATTAGTGACACAAAGAGGATGAAGCAGGCACCCTCCTTTTGGCTCTTTTCAAACCCCAAAGAAATGGCACATCAGTTCACTTTGGGAACAAGAGTCACTTTGCATTTATGGGGGTGGAGGGGCAGACAGTGTGGAAGGGGTCTAGGCTCTGGGGAGAGACCCAGCCCCACCAGTGAAATCCTGTCAGTGACCAAGGCAGCACACTGCCCTGGTCACTGACAGAGAGATATAGATACGATAAACTTCATATCTCTAGAAAACAGCAGCTGGCTTGGTGTTTTTTTTCTTGTTTAACTTTTCTGTTCTTCAGCCTTAGTAAGTGTGTAAAAAAAAATAAAATAAATCAGTGCAGTCTGCAAAGGTCATAAAAAGGGATTAGCTGGAATCTCTGGGATTCTGCAGTCCAAATATGTGCAAAATGAAAGGTCTCTGGCCTCACATGTGCCAATGTTTAGCAAGATTCATCCTTCCACCTTTCCTGCTCGTGCTGGTCCAAAGCGTGAGCAGCCTGAGCACCGGGTTCTGCTCCTGCCTTGCAGAGACCTGGCTCTGTATAATAAGACCACGCACATGTAAAATTACGTTTTCACCCAAATAAACAACGTGCAACTACATTTTGAGCCCAAGTCAACTTTGTTCAGCGTGAGTGAGGAGGGAGCACCGAGCGAGCTGCTCCTACAGCTGGTGACAGATGTTGCAACAGAGACTGGTGCTTGTTTTTCAGGATGTTCCCAGCCCTGGAATCACAAGAGGGATTGCACTGCCTACTGACTGCACTGCCTTCTAAGTCCCTCAGGAGTTTCCCACCTTCTTGCTGAGCAGAAGGAAACCTTGTGAGCAAAGCAGCGGATCCCCTCCTGCAGCAAGAGAGAGTTCAAACCTGAGTATGAACCCATGGGAACAGCAAGTCTTGGGAGCAGCAGCACAGGGGAGCAGATAAAGGATGTTTTATGAAAGGGTAAATTGAGCTACAGAAATGGGAAAGGAAGGGAAAGAGGAGAATGGTATAGGAGAGGAAATGAAGGAAAAAGACTACCCAATCCAAAACAGGAATCTTGTTTTTTGGAGGGTGGCAAGCGAAGCAAACAGTGAGCACTTGGAGTGAAAGGATCCTTCAGGCACCTCCATGGGTGTCCTGGGGCAGAACTCAAGGAATAAGCAGGGGAACTCCAAACTCCAGGGATTGTGGAAAGTAGACTTTTACATGGACTCAGAGAGCAAATGTGGATGTTCATGGGGAAAAAAGTCTGTTAAAGACTGCCAATCACAGTCACTTTTGTAACACGTAAGTAGTTAAAAGCTTTTCTTTATACATCTTGGACATAAAAAGAAGGGGGAGCTCATTCCCAAGATGATGCAAGAGGGTGAAATAAACTGTGCTGAGCCCATCTGGGGGAAGTTGGAGGCAAAGATGCAGAAATAAGTTATTATTTGTTTCACGGAAAAAAAAAATACAAACCCCAAATCAAAAGAAAGAAACCATGTTATGCTTACCATTTTCTCCTCCTTGGCAGGTGGACTTCGAAGGAAAAAGCACAGGGGAGCGAAGAGGATATCCACAATGCCTATAATTGTCATGAGCCATGGAAATCCAATGGCCTTTGCAATGGCACCACCAGCAGAGGGACCTTGTATAAATAAAAACCCTTTCTGCAGATCGCTCAGTCACAACACTTGCAGCAGACACTTTAAACCACAGTATTTTTATGTACAAAACTCCTGCTTTACAAATTGATTTGAGGAATGTAAAGACATGTTTGTAATTATGATATAAACCTTTCTTGGCTCCATATTCCACACTCATTGAAGAAATTAGAGATGTTCCTGGGGACATCTGTATCACACACTCAAGGAGGCGGGGGGTCAGCGGGGAGTTATTCCCCTCACAGATTATTCAGAGCACAGCTGTGGTGTCAGTTTTAAATGTTCCAATGCTTCTTTCCTAGGGATACCTTATTTGTGTTCAGGGCCTGACACTTTCAAACCTCTTAGAGCTAATGAAGCTGAGCACAGCAGAGGGGGACAGATGCCAAACGCAATTCCCTCTGCTTTGATTTCTTGTGCAAAACAAGAACCCCCTGCTCAAAGCCTGCGACTGCTGCTGGGCTTCACGCCTACTATTATGGCATATTTCCTTCTCTTAACTGTGCATTATAAGCAGGAAAAGGCTGGACTTACCTATGGCGAAGCCCATGCAAAAGGCAACATCAGCGATTGCGTACACGCTGCCATAGACCGACACATGGCGCAGATCCACGAGGTAGCCCATAATTGGCATCATGGAGGAGTCCACCATTCCTGGTCATGAGGGAAGGAAACATATATCAGGAAAATACTGTTGGTTTGTTGTGGTTTTTTTTTTTTCATTTTAATGTCTTGGCCAATTATGCGCTAAAGCAGGATGCAAAGGCAACTTAAAGGATGCTTATTCTTAAATAAGTTTAAATTCTTAAAAACCTGTATTATTTTATTCTTAAATAACTGTTATCCATACTTTTTATGATCTTTACAGTGAGGTCACGCATGGATGTGTACATGTGACACTTGACAGAGGGCAAGAGAGGTGTGAGCTTAAAGCACATCAAACACTTCCCAGCAACCGTCTGTGCCCAGGCTCTTACCTCACCAAGTTACCTTTTATTTAGGGGAAAGTTATTTTGTTTGAGCTTATGCTTACTGTAAGTAAGCTTACATTAGCTTCCAGTCAATCAAAATTACTACAGTGGTTTTAACATGTCTTTGGATCCCCACTTCCATTGCTAGCAAGAAATGGCACAAGACAGCTGAAAAAAACTGCTGAGATGCTGGGGATTCGTAGTCACACCTGGAACATCTTTCCCGGCTACACATCCCTTGTGCCTGAAGATGCCCCGGAACATTTGCTCACCAGCCAAGCACTAAAATCCAAGTCACAGTCCCCACTCCAGCCTGACTGCATGGTCCAGCATAAGGAAAGTTCACACATTACGCTTAAGAAGAGTACATCTGTGGGGGCTTGAGAATTCCTATTGATGAACACAAAGCTTAGACTAGTTTTGGTGTTTGTTTGGGTTTTTTTCTACAAAAGTGTCTATTTAACTTCTTTTTCACAACAGGGAAGACGTGGGTTTTGGGCAGTGCATTGCTCTATTTCTGAAAACAAGATATAAATTTGTGGACAGTTTGAAAGATCTGTTTAGGTCGATGGAGCAATTCTGGACAGTCTTCTGAATCCAGCTCATCTAACAGCAGCCTGGTTGAAACTGCCTTGAGCACCTTCCTTTAATCCTTCTTGTTTTACCTTCTAGTTTGGGCCACAACTCAGGCTTTGCTACTGGCAGGTCAGAATGGCAACAAAAATAATTTTCCATGTAACTTCATATAAAATCATTTTTACAAAACCAATAGCCCGTAAGAAGTCATTGTAATTTTTCTTACCAATGGCAAATCCAACTCCAAAATTTGGTGCTATGAGCCCATAAATGTTTTTAGCAAAGGGTACCTATAAAGGAAATTTCAGGCAGTTAATTAAGTCACACTGCACATGGTAATGAGGTTAGCTTTCTTTTTCTAAGATAAATTCTCAGAGTAGTTATGGCTCGTTACAGATGTGTGAGTTTGATCATTGTTCTGGGCTACTGCTTCAGACAACTGTGCCATTAAATCACTGACACACTTAATATTATGACCAAGAATAAACTTTTCAGTGACAGCTCAAAAAAGAATCATCCTCCTCCTTTCAGAGCCATTCTTCCTTAAAATAATTGAAGCACTGAAATTTGAAAGCACTCAAAACTCTGATCTGGAACCTATTAACTACACATTGTTTAATAACATTTCATAAAGCAGAAACTTCAGCAAAATCTCACAGGGAAAGCACATATTTGAAGATAAACACAAGAACATTTATATGGTTTGAAAGTTATGGGATCTACTTACGCACAAAATACTTATTCCCACAATTAGCATCCCAAGTAAAGCACAAAGCCACCTGTCAAAGAAGAAACATCACTCAGAGATTGGTGACACAGAGATATTAGAGCTAATCACGACTGTTTCAGAGTCATGTCTGAACTGCTGAGTTACACAAAGCAACAACATGTTCCAAAAAAGTGATTTTGCTACTATAGAACAAACTTTAATAATTTCCATCATCAATAAACTGCCCTGGGAAACACTGGAAATGGTACACGAACAGACTGGAAGATTATTAGTATTTTTAAATGAAGCATACCTTCCCATTTTGTGTGCAAGTATCCCGAAAAGATTAGTCCCAATGAGATAAGAGATACTGGCTGGAAGAAAAGCAACGCCTGAAAAATATGAATGAGATGTTTTATCAGCAATGATTTTAGTGAGGTGTTAGAAGAAACTAATAAATTCCAGACACTTCAATTTTGATTTGAACGCATCTAACAGGGTCTTGTGCATAGCCCTGAAAAAAAAAAAATGAAATCAAATATCCGGTTTGTTGCAGCCTTTTCATGAAATCTAAGGACATCATCTATGAAATGCAGGAGTGATGTGATGCCTTTGAAAAGATTTTCTTAAGCATCAGCTACAGGCAGCGGTATGGGAGAGGGGCCAGAATAACAAAGAGCAAAAAGTTTATATCTAACTACAGTAAACTTTGGGATAGGTCAAGGAAAGCAACTCCTTCTTGGTTGCATGGCTTATGGAGCATATGCTCAACACATGCAGCAAGCCCAGAACGGTCAGGGGTGGGTGAATCCCTCCCTGGAGGAGCGACCAGCAGGACTGGTGGCCCTGCAAGTCACAGTCCCTCTCCACGCCTGTGGACACCATGAGCCCTCATCTTCAGGTGAGTTTGTAATGCCATGATATGGTCCTTGGTCAAGCAGCAGCCAAAGCCAAGCCTATATCATAGGATCATTCATGTTTGAAGAGATCCTTGGGATCACCGAGTCCAACCATCTACCCTACTCTACAAAGTCCTCCCCTAGTACCACATCATATATCAATAAAGGTAAAAAAACCCTTAAAAACATAGTTTTAAAATGATTTAGCCAATGTATTTACAGCAAAAATTAATTTAAAAACAATCAGTCATTGGTATAAATTTTTAAAAACAATTATCTGTAATGATTTGCAGATGAGGGCACCTGAGTAAATTCCTCCCAACTCTGATGGGAAGGTACCCAGAGCCTCCCATCTCCCCACATCCACTCAGAAAAACTTCCTGTTGGGACAAACAATTTTTTCTTGTCCTGAGATTTCCACAGCAGCAGCTGTATCTGGAGTCAATGCTGGCTGCACAGTGGCCAGAAGCATCTCTGGTTTAAAAGCCAATTACAACCTGTACTTGAGGATTCATCCTCTCCCTACACGTAAGTCACAGGGCAGGACCAGAGGGGGAATGTTAAAGGAAGAAATGCTAATGGAGAGCAGTGTGCCATCGCCTGGAGAGCACCAGGGAGGATGCTGCAGGCATGTGTGAGGGCAGGGGCTGCCCTTGAGGAGAAGACCTTGTATGAAAAATATCCCAGAGGCAGCAGAAGGGGGTGGCTGTGCCTAATGCTGGACCCTTGTGCAGTGGTGTCGAATGGTTCATGTGTCTTGGAAGAAATAACACGTGCTATTTTCCTGTTGTTCCTGCTAAATTTTACATCTTCTTAAAAGAAATAAAACTGGGAATCCTGACAAAGCTAGGAAGGTCTGACAAATCAGAACGTGCCACGACGAGCTTTCCATTCGGTCACTGTTAAATCAGGTAATTCAGATTTAGATGGCAGCTGTGACATTATGGTACACAATCAAACCGTTTCCTTTAAGTGTATATGCTCCTCATCTTTCACCAAGACAACATAGATTTTCTCATTTCCTGCCTAGCCATCTTCCTTCCTATCTCTCTGATATTCATAAGAAAAAAAATAAATAAATGGAGAGGTAATTTTTAGCACAGCAATATCCTGTGATTAAAATCCTTGTGGGTTACAATGGTGATGCTGGGGAAACGTTTTCACCTGTGTAACCACAGCTACTTCAGTCCTGCTCGGAGCTATCTGTTTATACCAAATGGGCACATATAGCTGACCCTGACAGCTGTAAAAAAATACAGAAAAGAATACTGCAGAGGCTCGTTAAATAAGACTTGCAGGTTTGTGTGTAAGATGTGGGATTCTGAAGCAGAACTGTAATTTTCTAAATAAGCTTTATGCACAGTAACATTAATTGATCAAATCAAGGTTCTTTATACCTTCCTCAGATCATGCTTCAAACAGCTGGATCTCCAAATTGCATAAGATGATAATTTGCCTAAAACCCTGCAGTTCAAGATATAATTTAAGAGGCTTAAAAACTTTAATTAATGTTGTCAAATCAGACAAAGTGCAATTGAGTCAATTACTTATATCATTAAGGGGTAAAAGTAGTCTTAATTTAAAATGGGTGTTTTCCTTCTAGGAACCTCTATTCAGCTAAGAGATTTATAAATCTCATTTCCATTCCACCAGTGATATGGAACTCTGGTGAGGGAGGCAGATACACAACCTTCCTTTTTCTTCATGAGATTTAAAACGTCTAGGCTTGTGTGTTAATTTTGCTGTACTACAGGCTAGTGGTCATTACCGTGTTAGACAGTACAGCAGGACATGAAGGACCTATGGCCACCCTACATCTCAGTTTGCATTAATTAGGACTAAGGTTTGTGCTTTCGGTCTGGCGTAGGGACACCTACGTTAAGGTAGAGCAGGGTTATTCATTGGATGCTAGCAGAACATCATTTTCATGAAGGAAAAACTAAAAAAATACCTTAATGAAAAGTCACATCCATGAACATTTGTTTATGTTATCATATATAGGTTGTGTTTTTAACAGTAACTCTGTCCCACACCCAAGAGGATTCCCGTTAACCTCCTGCACACTGTTTGACACTCACTGGAAGTTAGTCCATTTTTCTTCCCCCCCGTGTTCACCTCAAAGAGAAAGGAACTGCCCCCATTTTACTCTCTAGTCTAACCTGATACATGGGACAAATTCCCAGTTTGCCTGTGGACACTGGTTTCCCAAGACTGTGCTACAGGTCATAAGGTGGTCCAAGCTGGGGGTCTCCCATTGCTTTCTGTGGAATGGGATGATTAAGCGACCATTGGAAGGATGTCACATCTGTCAGATTCAAGGGGAAATGCTCCTCATGCCCTCAGTGGCTACATTTTAAGTCCATCCTTCATCCACATGTGGCCAGGAACAGCCTTAGAAGGATGATGTGTTGACATGGGCATGCTCTGCACCAAAAATACTGCACTCATTGCAGATTTCTGTGGCTGCCTACTCCTGGCAATTCAAGCTAGAACTGAAGAAGGATTCCCTCTAGGAAAAAAACCCAAAGAAATTGGCTCTGGGGCTCACTGGGCATCTCACAGCTGCTCCAGCCAACACTCACAACCAGATTTGCTGCTGGGGCTCCCAAAGGAGCCAGGACAATTCATGGCTACCTCCATCTATTTCTTCTCATAGTATGAGCGTTGGCCCTTACTGGAACCTCTACTACAGTAAAGTAAGATCAACCCACTAACTTTTTTTAAAAAAAACCAAACCCCAAAGCTGATGCTTGCAATGGTGCCGGTATAACACTGACAATTTAAAGATATTTAAAAAAAATACTACCTTTGGCCCTTACTGGAACCTCTACTACAGTAATGTAACATCAATCCACTAACTTTTAAAAAAAAAAAAAACAAAAACCAAAGCTGATGCTTGCAATGGTGCACGTATAACACTGACAATTTAAAGATATTAAAAAAAAAGGCTACCCGGAAGCATATAAGGAGACCATCATTAACAGGATCAGAACTGAAAGGGTCATTAGGCAAAACATAGCAAGGCAAATAATATACTCTACTTTACCAAGTTGCCATTTCTTTGAACACATGGTCTCCATCATCCAGATGGGTAACGCTGGTTCGAGCATAGCGATCGCCATGTTTGCAAAGCAGATTGATCCTTGGAGAAAGAAGGGGAGGGGAGAAAAAAA